>NW_006399770.1:8835610-8860481 GCF_000299155.1 Elephantulus edwardii
TGGACTTCTGGTAGTTCTCTGCTGAGGTGCTGTTCCAGTCGTTTTTGGATAATCTCCAGTAGGATCTTGCTTGTGTGTGAAATCAGTGAGATTGTTGTATAGTTTCCACACTCTGTTGGGTCACCTTTCTTTGGAAAGGGAACACATAGAGATCTTTCCAGTCAGTTGGCCAAGTGGTTGTTCTCCAGATTTCTTGGCACATCTTGGTGATCAAGTCCAGGGCAGCATCTGTTAGCTGAAATATGTCAATTGGTAAACCATCTATTCCTGGGGCCTTATTTTTTTCCACTTCCTTCAAAGCAGCCTGAACTTCTTCCTTCATCACCATAGCCTCTTGCTCATATGTTGTTTCATGAAATTCTTCTGTGTCTGCCAATTCCTTTCGATATAGTGATTTAGTATATTCTTTCCATCTTCTAATACTTCCTGAATCATTTAATATTCTGCTAAAAGCATCCTTGATTATAGCAACTCGAAGTTTGAATTTGTTCTTCAGTTCCCTGAGCTTAAGAAATGCTGAGCGAGTTTGACCCTTTTGATTTTCTGACTCCAACTCCTTGCACATTAATAATAGGTGACAGGAATGTAAAAATTGGAAACAAGGAAGAAAGATCAGGAGTCAGAAAGCATGGACTTGACAAAAATGAGGCTATAGACAGAATGACAGAATTTTGTATAATCAATGATTTATATATTGCATATAATTTTATAAGAAACATAAACAGTGACTATACACATGCATTTCACCTTATGGTACACACAGGAATCAGACTGACCACATCTGTGGAAAGAATCACTGGAGAAGCTCTATATCAATTGTGAAAACTAGGCCAACGGCTGATTGTGGAACAGACCATCAACTACTCATATGCAAACTCAAACTAACGCTAAAAAGAACCAAAAAAAAAGTCAAATCCACAAGACCCAAATTTGACTTTGAGTCTATCTCACCTCAATTTATAATTCACCTCAGGAACAGGTTTGAGGTCTTGAACACTATGAATGAAGACCAGATGTGTTTTGGGAGGTATCAAGAATATAATTCATGAAGAAAGCAAGAGGTCATTACAAAGGCAGAGGGCAAGGTTCAAATAGGTTATCCATAGGGTCGCTATGAGGTATAGATGACTTGACCATTCTTAACAATAACATATATCACCTATAATATGAGCATGTACACCCATTCAGTGAAAGGAAAAAATGACTGCTTCTTAAGAATCAGGACAATGGCACACACCAATGATACAAATATAAAGACACATCTATGGCTGGGCCACTAATAATATGGTTGAACATATAGATGTTAATGAAAAAGCTAAGGGTTTGAACTCACTAGCTAATCTGCAGGAGAAAGATGTGAAAATCTGCTTATGTAAATATTTAAAGTCTTGAAAAGCCTAGGAAACAGCTTTACTCTGTCCTATAAAGTCACTAAGAGTCAAAATCAACTTGTTGTCAATGGACTTGGTTTCAGTTTGGAATTAGGCAGTTATGATAAGTACCATTTTATTTTAAGAGGTAAAACTTCGGCGAGCCATAAAGGCAGTTTGGCCCTTTGCTGGCTGTTGTACTAATCAGATTTGAGAGCCAAATTTTTATGTGTCATCAACTGATCATAAATATTGTTAACATATAATGGGCGTTTGTGTTTCTGTACTTTATGCCCAAATTGATATCTGAGAATCTTTCCAAAACAAGAGAACAAACACTCAAGGGCGTTATTCCTATTACAACCTTGTCATCATGAACTTATCTTCTCAATTATATCTTTAAAGAATGTCTGGCTTAAAGTCGATATCAGAGAGATGATGGGTTTGCAATACAATTTTGGTCCCTATCTGCTGTTTTGCCAATCCTTTATGTTTTCTGATGAAATTCAAGCTTTTGTCAAATGGAGGTTATTACTTTGTCAATTGGCACAGTTTTTAGGCTGAATTGGCAAATGCACAACCCTGGATGACTTAACTCACTGCCAAATGACATTTAGTTAACTTTTGTATGCATAAAAGGAAGGCATATTATCAGGACCAACTTGATGGAGAAAGGATGCAAAATCAGTGTCTATTGCAATCAAAGCAGAAAAGGATGCATATGTTTTTCCTCATTCGTAGATGCTCATTCAATTTATATTGT
Organism: Elephantulus edwardii; assembly: GCF_000299155.1. Classification (NCBI taxonomy): domain Eukaryota; kingdom Metazoa; phylum Chordata; class Mammalia; order Macroscelidea; family Macroscelididae; genus Elephantulus; species Elephantulus edwardii. The sequence goes on from NW_006399770.1 coordinate 8,837,744, forward strand.
TGCCATACATGTTTCATCATCCAAATGCTTAAACTGTGCATAATGAATCCAGATAGCACTGGACCATTCAAACGTGGACATTTATCATCACAGATGTGCTAAATCCAGTTATAGCATGATAAGTAGACCACGGTTTCCATGTCCCAAGGGCAGAGACTCTTTTAATAACCTTTGCCAACACTCTAATAATATGTATTGTTTTCTTAGAACTTTGTAATATTATAGCAATGGACAAAAATCTTACTAGACTATAACAGTCTTTCAAATGTTTTCGAGTACATCTGCAACCTGGTATAAATTGGGCCAGCAGTCACAATGTCTATCTTTTTTAGAACACTGATATTTGCTTTACTCCAGGCAATGAGAATAGAGATGTGAGGAAAGCCATGCTAGCAAGGCAGGAACTGGCATGGAAAAAAAATCTTCAGTTTGTGTTATGGAAGATCATTTATTTATAAACTCTAGAACATAAAGTATAAAACACCCAGGGTTCTAGTTTAATATATGCTTGAACTGTTACTACGAAGCCTCAAAATCAGAAATTGAAAGACGGGGAAGTATTTAAAAGTTTCAGGGTAAAAAATATAGATCTTCCATATCTGGCACTAACTGAACTACAGAAACATATTTGTGATTGCCAAAAGGGGCTAACACTGTAAAGAAAGTAGGCAAACAAAATGCTAACAAGTTTAATTATTCACAATGGCACATTTATGGAGAGTGTAATGTCGCAATCAATGATTACAAGCCCACACAAACAGCATGGTAATAATTCTACAAGGCGTGTTCAGAAGTGAAATAATTCAGAATTTGAAATCAATAGCATTTATAGACACTGGAAAATGTCAAATGGAAAATGAGTGCCAGTATTTGTATTCTTTCCGGAACATTTTTTTTCCTTCTCATAGTTTAATTATTCCTCAAAAGATTTCTTAGTACCTCAAAGCAAGAGGAAACATTTACATTTTAAGGCTTAAATTAACTCTTTCAATGGATTGAGATTTGTCTGGGATCAGTTTTGTATACAGCGAAATGGAAAGGCTCCTTGAGTAACCTCATCAAGATGCCATACATGTTAATTTTATAATCCACCTTCTTTAATTGTTCTATGCAAATTTTTTTCACTATTAGAAAAATGGTCAATCTTGTTGGTGGATTGATAGCACCTTACCTGTATGTTGCTGTTGTTATGTATTGTTGAGTCAGAATAGACCCATAGCAGATGCTCCAATGGGTTTTCCAAGGCTGTAAATTCGACAGGCAGATATTGACTGTCTTTCTCCCGTGGCATAGCTGGTAGATTTGAAAGGTGTGCCTTTGAGTCAGCATTGCAATTCCTTACCACTAAAACAACAGAAGTCTTTCAGACTTAATACAGTTGCACTAACTACCTACGGGAGTCATATGATCATGTGTAGGTCTGCCTCCCTCATTGTGATTAAGACAGAATTGACTTATAATTGACCCTCCAGTCGGTCTTCAGAGGTTATAAATCCCATGAGATGAAACTGACCATCTTTCTCCTATGGAGCAGCTGGTGAATTTGAACTTCCTGACCCTTACTTGGCAGCACAACTCCTTACCCCCTTTTTTATATCATGTGTGGATTGTTGTTATGTGCCATCAAGTCAACTAGAACCATAGTGATCCTATGAACAATGACTCTAAACCTGTCTTCATAGTTGAGCGCTGGTCAATCCACCTTGTTGAGCATCTTCCTCTTTGACACTAAACCTCCACCTTTTATAGACTTTCTATGATGTCTTAAAAAAAAGTCCAATGTGTGTGAGGCAAAGTTTCACCATCCTTGCCTCCAAAGAGCATCCAGATTTCCGTTTCTCCAAGAAAGACCTCTTTGTTGTCTTGGCAGTCCATAGGATATTCACTACTCTTCTCCAACACCACAATTTAAAGGCATTGATTCTTTTTGTCACCTTTAGTCAATGCCTAACTTTCAGACACACAGCAAGTAACTGAAAAGATGATGACTTGGATCATGCCGTAGCTTTGAAAAGACACTGTGGCTCTTTAGTACTCTAGAGAGGTCCCTGACAGCAGATTTACTCAATGGAACTTGTCTTTTGATTTTTTGACATTTGGTACAAAAGGTGTTGTTGATTATGAATCCAAGGAAGATGAAATAATTGACACCTTCATTTTTTTCCTTTTTCTCACAATGTTTCCTATTGGTCCAATGATAAGGATATTTTTGTTGTTATTATGCCTTCAAGTTGGAGTTAACTCATAGTAGGCCCTTCAGTGGGGTTTCAGAGGCAGTAAATTGCATGGGAGTAGACTGTTCACCTTTATTCTGTTGAGCTATTGGTAGAGTTGAACTGTGTGCTTGTGTTCGCAGTACAACTCCTTATCCACTAGACCACCAGAGCCCCAGGATGGGAAGGATTGTTGTTGCTAAAGTCCATCAAGTTGTGTAAAACTCACAGCTATGCTAGGAACAACATACCTGAATTTTGTCCTATCCTGTGTCATTCTCATCATCTTTCATGCATTTGAGCCCATTGCTACAGCCTCTATGTCCATCTATCTCACTGGGGGTCTTCCTCTCTTTCACTGACCTTCCATCTTTTCAAGCATTATACCCTTTGTCCAAAGTATGAAAGATGAAGCTTTGCCATTCTTTCCCACAAAGAGTATTCTAGGTGCACTTTTTCAAAGATATTTTTATTCACCCTTTTGGGCATTCATGAATTATTAAGTGTTCTTCATCAACACCATACTCAAAGTCGTAATTTCTTCTCTCATCCTTATTCATTGTACAGTTAGTTCTCTTATTACCGCAACTGACTGAAAAGACCATGGGCTCAATCAGAGGCACCTGAATCTTCAGAGATCACTGTTCTTCAGGACTTTGCAGAAATGCCCAACAGTGAACTTGCCCAAAACAGTATCTCCTGATCAAATGACTTCTTGCACCACATGTGTCTATTGTGGATCCTAGTAAGATTAAATTATCAAATGCCTTAAAGTCAATTATGACTCATAATGAAACCTATGAACAATAGAGCTGAACTTTGCCCCACCTTGTTCCATCCTCACGATCTCTACTATGCTTAAGCCCATCGTTGTAGTCACCATGTCAATTCATCTTCTTGACGGTCTTTCTTCTGCTGACTCTTTACCTTGCTCAGCACAATGTCTATATCCAAGTAGAGCATGCTCAAAGTATGTGAGTTGAAGTTTCACTATCCTTGTCTCCAAGGAGCACTCTGGTTACACTTCCTCCCTTGTTTGTTCTTTTGGCAGTCCATAAGATTACTCTCCTCCAAGACCACAACTTAAAGACATAAATTCTTCTTTGGTCTTCCTTATTCATTGCCCAATTTTCACATGCATAATAGGTTATCACATTTTTTTCTTGAATTCCTACTATAAGCAAAAGACTGCATTGGAACTTTTATGTATTACATTTAAACCAACAAAACTCCTAGCTATTACAATCTTCCATGCTAAAATTAATACCTTTATCATTTTAAAGGCAATAGGATGATATGACATTTTTACTGTTCTCTTGTCTTCTAAACTAGTAATGCTTTCCACATTTCTTCCTTTCAGAAATTAGCCTTTTTATAAACTTTCCAGTTTTAAGAACCGAAGGCACCTACAAGTAACTTTATGAATCTATATCTTTCTTTCTGTGTTTACCTTAATATGTTAAAAAATACCTCTATAAGCAAGTTGCTACTAGTTCTAAAAATAAAAAGGAAAAAATCGCTGACATTTTCTAGTATTAGTCATAAAGCATTATTATAGTTGTGAAAGCATACCACTGTCAGATCTAGTCTTTATTGACAATTTTTCTATTATCTGGGAAAACAAATATATATATTTAGCCATTTCTCCCAGAATGGAGTGATGTCCAATAACCATATATACCACCAAATTACCTATCAAGTGAAAAAGGAAGAGGAGAAAATTTAATGTCAGGTTCCTCCAGAAACTATGGCAACCATGCTGTTTGGCAGCCAAAGGGTGTAAAATCTGGATTAGATAGATGGATATATTTACATATTCACTTTTACATTAAACAGAGTAGATGACATATCCCTGTATAAAACCTATTATTTAAACACTTCAAGTGAAAAGTGTTAAAATAAATGGCTCATGACTTATGAAGTGTTAAAGTAAACGTTTATTTCAACACTATACATGTCATAAGCCATTTATTTCAACACTTTCTACTTCAGAAGGCTCACCCAGACAAGAGGGAAAAGATCTCATTTGTTAAGAGCACGTAAAGAGGCCAAAACCCAGAGATCAAAATTGAAGATTTGAAGCTAGAGCATTTTGTGTGAGGAGGCTGGGATGAGAAGGTAGGATGAAGGCTGGGTGAGTAACACCTTGGTAAATGCTGTGGATGTGATAAGCTGTTCACCAACACCACCTACACTGGCTTAATTTAGACATCACATTTGTCTTGACTGATTTTCAGACTTCAGGGCATGCCCGAGCATCAAATTATAAATGAAATGCACCATATTTGGTTGTTCCACTAAGGAAACATATGTTTCATTTCATACCTCCACTTTTAAGAAGAGCCTGAAGTGACCTAATCTCTTCAGGGAACAGCTTCTAAGAATAAAATCCAATTTTGATAAGCATAAAAGGTACATTGCTTATAAAGTGATTACTGTATGCCAACCCCCCTTCTAAGTGATGTGCACACATTAACTACTCAATTCTACTGCCAATCTGGAGAAATAAAAACCAAAACAAAACTCAGTCATCAAGTTGATTTCAATCCATGGTGACCTTATAGGACAGGGTAGAATTGCCTCACATGATTTCCAAAGATGTAATCTTTACAGAAGCAGACAGAAACACATATTTTTCCCACAGAATAGGTGTTTGTTTGAACCAGTGACCTTTCTGTTAGGAGATGAGTGCTTTAGTCATTGCCCCACAAGGCTTCAGTGATAGGTAGTTTTTCTGCCATTTTCACACCGAGAAATTAAAGTAGTGGTGAAGTAGTATATCCAAGCTAAACCAATAAGTGATGGAGCCAGAATTTTACTCCATACAATAGGATCCAGAATCCATGCTCTTAATTCTTAAAGAAGGTTATTGTTTGTCAAGACAGAATAACAAACTCTATTCAGTGACTGGGGTAATGGGAGTAGGTGTGTCGGAGATAGTGAGATTGGCAGATAGGGCAGAGTTTAGGGTTGCTGTACATAAGGGTCATTAGTTGCAGGTGACTCGATGGCATATAACAACAACATTGAGTCTTATGGATTTGGAGGGCTACAGACTTTGAATTTAATTTTCCAGAAGTGCCAGTCCAAATAGGTCCCAATTTCTCTGCTTTTATATCAAGATTTCTAGGTAAGATGATTAATGACCTTTCTATAAGAAACTAGTACTGACTGATGACTAAACTCTTAGGCACAGCTGATTAAACTCTTTCTCTTTTTCCTATTTTAAAGAATTTTCTCTTTCTGCAAAGGTAAATTTCTTCTACGAGCTCTGAAATTCTACTAGATCTATGCAACTGTACCCAAGAAAACAGTAATTTTCAAGGACAACATCAATGCCCTTGTTGATGGGAGCTACTGATTAAATGTTCCAGCTTTCCAAGATTTTCAGGTACAAAATTCCATGAGATATTCTCTTTTAAACTCAGGTGTTAACAACTGTTATGATAGTCTTAAATTGACCTTTCCTTCTTGCTAGTTCCAAACTCCCTCTTTCCTCATACCAGCAGCATCCTGGGGGATCAGCTTCTAAATAAAGCACCTTCTTTCGTTCAAGTTCTTATCTCAGGCAAGCCTTTCATGAGAATACAGCCTAAGACAATAAGATGTGTGTGGCCACACTAGCAATTATGGATATTTTTCTTAAAGGAAATCAGAGGACTTCTGTCATTTTAAATAGGATCTTCGTGGAAAATAGACAGTATTTTATGTTGTGTGTCATGCACACTTGAATCAGAATCAACTCATTGCTCACCCTCTAGTGAGTTTTTAGAGGCAGTAAATTACATGAGAGGAAATGATCCATGTTTCTTCCACAGAGCAGCTGGTCAATTTGAATCGTATGGGTATGATTTTTTTTACTTTCCCAATGGTGATAGTTTCATAAGGATCAGAAAGAGGTGAAAGTAAGAGGGGAGAAATTAGCAGAAGTTCATCTAACAATCTAGTCCATGAGTATAAAAACTTGGACTAAGCCAAGGCTTTAGGGATAGAAAAGGAGGGAAATTTAAACTCTAGTAAGAGATGGACTGTATAAGTTCTAGTGATTAAGTAGGCTAAGAAGGTAAAGGGTAGAAGTCAAAGGGAATCAAACATTACATCATTAACTAGGCTAAAGCTTTTTAGAACATAATAATAATTTGGATTTTGTACCTGACAACATCTAGTTAGAGAATAATTAAGCTAATTAGCAACATTAAATAAAATATATCTATATATCTCTATCTATCTATCTATCTGTATCATCTTCCATGAATTATCTTCTAAATATGTAAAACTGGGATTTCATAAATGTCTTATTTGTAAATAATGACCTAGAGTTAGTTGTAATGATGGTGATCAAAGGAAAGAATTCACAAAGATGCTTTCTAATTGAAACAACAACAATAACTAAACCAAAACCAAAACAAACTATGTAACTTTCTTAAAATTGTTTAAGTCCATTGAGTAGGTTCAGACTTAAACTGACCCCATGTGAAAAGTGAAATTTTCCTCAAACTTTTTATGGGCAGTTGTTGTTGTTATGTGTCATCGAGTCGCTTGCGACTCATGGCGACCCTATGTACAACAGCCCTAAACCCTGCTCTATCCTGTGCCAATCGCACTGCCTCTGACACTCCCATCCCTATTACCCCAGTCACTGAATCAATCCACCTCATAGAGGGTCTTCCCTTCTTGTACCGTCCCTCCACCCTCCCAAGTAGTCTTTATAGAAATAATTGCCAGGTCTTTATGGGTGGGTTTTGAACTGCTAGACTTTGGTTAGCAGGAAAATACTTAACCCCTGAACCACAAGAGCTGCTCATCTGTAGACAATAGAATCATAAAACTTTGGTAAAAATTCTATTTCCCTCAGAATTGTGAGTTTGGTTGTTGTTTGTTTGTTTGTTTTTAATCACTTTGGAAATAAATTTAACCACCTCTCCTACCTCTCTATCTCGTAAAAATGGTGTGAGAATCAAATGGAATTCTGATAATGCTTTGAAACAGTAAAAGAATTACAAATACATGAATTCTGAAGTTTCTAAAAGGATGATGAAAAGGACTCTGATGATAGCTAAAACTTATTAAACTTAATATTACCAGGAGTCCTTGTTGCAAACAATGGTTTCAGCTACTAACTGAGAGGTTGGTAGTTTGAGTTTAGCCAGAAACACCTCAGAAAAAAGAACTGGTGATCTACTTCTGAAAAATCAGGTATTGAAAATTCTGTGGAAAATAGTTTGGTTCTGATTTACATGGAATCACCAGAATTGGGGGTTAACTTGACAACAACTGGTAAACTGAAATGCACCTGGTAGGGCTTTAAGTGGTGATGGCAGAAGTTAGAATAATAGAAAGATCAGGAAATCATGAACCAAATTATTCAATCAATGTATAACAGTGACCTTATAACTAATTAAAAGAGAAGAGTATGTATAGTGTGACAAACTGGAGGAAAAGATAATGTAGAACATAATGGAAACATAATGGAAAAACAAATGTGAAAAAATAAAATAATCAAAAAAGAAAGTTGAAGAACTGTTGTTATTAGGTACCCTTGAGTTGTTGTGGTTGTTAGGTGCTATTGAGTCACTTGTGACTCATAGCAACCCTATATACAACAGCTCTGAACCCTGCTCTATCTTAAACCAACTCCATTGACTTTGACACACCTACCCCCATTACCCCAGTAACTGAGTCATTCTATCTCATCCAGGGTCTTCCTCTCTTGCGCTGTCCCTACAACCTTCCAAGCATGATGTCTCTCTCCAAGGACTGGTCCTTCCTTGCAACATGCCCAAGATATGTCAGATGGAATTTCAGAATCCTTGCCTTCAAGGAGCAGACTAGTTTCACCCTCTCCAGGACAAACCTGTTTGTTTTCCTAGTAGCCCTTAGTAGATTCAATACTCTTCCCCAGTGCCACAACTAAAAGGCATTAATTCTTCTTCTAAAATCTTTAGTAATTGTCCAGCTTTCTTATGCATAGCAAGTAATTGCAAAAACCATGTCTTGGATCAGGTGCATCTTAGTCTCTAGACTGACATTATTGCTCTTCAATACTCTAAAGAGATCTTTGACAGCAAACTATCCCAATGCAATTCATCTTTTGATTTCCTGCCTGCTTGTACCAAGAGTTATTGTGGAGCCAAGCAAACTGAAGCTGTTAGCAAACTCAGTCTCTTCATCATCTATCATGATGCTGCCCATAGTCCCAATGGTGAAAATTTTTGTTTTCTTGAGGTCAAGCTTCAATCCATATTGAAGCCTACAGTCTTGATCTTCTGCAGCAAATGTCTCAGGTCCTTCTCAGTTTAAGGAGGAAGGTTTTGTCAACTGCATAAAGCAGGTTGTTGATTAGTCTTCCTTCAATCCTGATTCCACATTCCTCCTCATAGAACCCAGCCTCCTGGATGATCTTTTCTGCATATAGATTAAAAAGGTGTGGAGATAGGATGCATCCCTGGCATACACCTGTCAGAGCCAATACTTTCCTTACAATCTCTACTGTATTTAAGTGTTACAGTCACTGTATCAACCTATCTCTTTGGAAGTCTTTCACTTTTTCACTGATCCTCAAGACTCTCAACCAGATGAACTGACACAGTGACTACAGCTTAAGTGAGTCAGAGATTGTGAGGATGGCACAGGGTAGAACAGGGCTCCAATCTGTTGTTTATAGGATCATTATAAATCTTGACTTGGGGAACCTAACAACAACAACTACATATCCAGAATGCTACCCTTATCCAAGGATCAGTGCCTCCTGATAACATAGACAGTATGTGATCAATTATTGAAAAGTATATATAGTAATGATTTGGAAGAAGGAGTTAAGGAATCAAATGTTATTACTATGGTCATTAATTTTTGCTCATGTTAAAATTCAGCTAAAGTTTTAATTCTTGTTATTTGTTCAGGTTAGCTCAAGTATACTGAAATTTGGGAGATATGGACAGTGGTATAGCTAGACAGACAGATACGTACACTTTTCTCTACATACGTATAGTTACCTTCACCACTGTCACTCGTGGCAGATAAAACACTATAATCATTTTATAGTTGAATGGCATATAATGCAATGAAAGGTCTTCACAGGAAAAAAATATTATGTTTTCACCCTTTTACTTTCTTCAACAGTGATTAGTTCCAGAAATATAAGGTATCATCATTTCTCAAAATGCACTGTAGGTTATAAGATTGTTCCTCTGAAGTTGGCAACATGTAATAAGTGTGCTTTATTCCAAAACATCAATCAGTTTCAAGAATGGCAGTTGCTTGTAGAGTGGTAATAATAGAAATAGTCAGCTAATAAGTACTACAGGCATTAAAATACTGGATGACAGATGGGAAGAATTTTTGTTATACAAGAACAGTTTCTTATAATTATGGTTTTAGAACTAGCTACATTAGATTCTAAATATTTGGTTTTTAAAATATCTGCATATTTTATAATGAAATTTATATGACAGTAGTCTGTACTAACATAAAAATAAGAATAATACATAGAAATATATACAAGTTATGCAACAAAAATATTCTAGATTAATATGACATCATTAGATCATTTTATTTTAAAAGTATGTCACTTACAGAACAGAGAAAGAGAGGAGCAATTGTGTGTCCCTATTCTCTGGGCACAATCATAGGCACCTTTGACTTTAAAGCGTGCCTACTTTTTGCACAGACTTTCTTACAAATATATGCATTTTTAATTACATCTAATAAAATTCTTTTTTAAATACAATTATACAAACAGAAAGGAACTCCAGTGGCTCAGTGATATGGAATTGTGTTGCCATCCCAAGGAAAGCAGTTTGAATCTTCTAGCTATTTTGCTGGAGTAAAATGGGCAATCTTTTGTGCAATCTGTTCTTTGTTGTTATGTGCTATGAATTTGGAACTGACTCATAACTGACTCGTTAGTTGGTTTTCAGAGACAGTAAATCAAATGGAAGGAGATTTTCCATCTTTCCCCCAAGAGAAGCTGTTTGATTTGAACCATGTATCTTTAAGTTGGTAGAGCATCTCCACAGGAGCTCCCCACATGATTTGTTGTCTCTTAAAAGCTGCTGGAGGGTCATCTATAACTTGGTTCTGACTTGACAGTATATAACGATATCATATACAAATAGAAGAAAATGAAATACCAAATACATTTACTAGTGAGGATGACATTATGACAATCATATTTTAGAAAGAGATAAAAAGAATAATTTATGTAAGATGAAAGATCCACTTGTATCTCTTCTTTAGCTTGCTATAGGAAGAAATAAAATGAGAAAAGGCAGTATGCCAAAAAGCCCTTTAATGTAAGAAAAACAGTTCGAGAAGTTAGCTAACAAATTACTTCTGAAGGGAAATACTTCTGAAAGATATGGATTTACTCCCAGAACCAAGAACAAAGGCTAGGGCAGGCACTTGACACACATCATCTAATTTTCCCTTATGATAGTGTTTGTGAGATCTGGTTTTTGGTGTTAAATTTAGTTTACAGGTGAAGACACAGGTGACACCACTTTTTACTTCTCATGCATCATTCTTGCTCCTCTCCCAAATTATTGAAATTCTGAACTACTTATTTTTTTAGAATATTAAAATTAATCACATCTCTGCATCATTTCCCCCTGTATTCTCACTGCCTGAAATCACTATGCATCATGCTCGACTTGACAGCAATCAACAACAACACATACTCAATATTACAGTCTTTGGGTAGCATTTAGAAACTGTCCCTGGATCTTCTTTTCCCATTCACACTAAGGGAAACCACCTTGAACAATAGTAATTTAGGTACAGGTTTCCGTTTTGTTTTCAAAGAGTAAGGTAAGTAGGGAGAGGAGACACTTGTAGGTGCTTAAAAGAGCTTTGTGGAAAGAACAAAGCTGTCATGCTCTACTTCTTTTTCCACAGTTACTGATTTCTCACAGACCTATTCTATTGCTTCAGGGCACTGATCTTTGGCCCCTTTTCTACTTGCTCCACCTTGGATTACATTCACACTTTCAAAGCTCTGTGGAATACTCCAAAATCTCTATCTCTACCACTGATCTCTTTTGACCTCTATACTCGTATATCCACCCTTCTCAACATCTCTATTTAAATACTGAATACTTTGTAGAATTTCATCTGTAAAATTAAAAAACTTAATTCCTAAATTTCATAGCAAATTCTAGTTGCTTGCAGTCATCAGTAATTTAAAGAAGGCAGCAGTTTAAAGACAGAGTTAAAGAGAACTCCATCTTTTAATTCCTCAGACAAATAACACATAGCCATTCTCTACTCCTCTTTTTAATAAACATACCATCCAATCTGTCAGGAAATCATGTTGGCTCTATCTGAAGATACATATTGTATATAACCTGTATATATTGAATATACTGTATATCATTCACCACCACTGCTAAACAAAAGTTGTTGTTATGTGCCATTAAGTCACCTGCGACCAATAGCAACCCTATATACAATAGCTCTGAAGCCTGCCCTATCCTGAGCCAGTCTTACTGACTCTGACGCACCTACCCCCAATGCTCTAATTACTGTGTCAACCCATCTCATGTGAGGTTTTCCTTTCTTGCGCTGTTCCTCCACTCTTCCAAGCATGAAGTCCTTCTTCAAGTATTGATCCCTTCTGATCATACGGCCAAAATACGCAAGATAGAACTTTAAAATCTTAACTTCCAAGGAGAAACTTGGGTTCACTCTCTCTAAAACAGACCTATTTGTTTTCTTGGTGGTTCATGGTATGTTCAAGACACTTCTCCAGCACCACAACTCAAAGGCATCAATTCTTATCCAATCATTCTTATTCACTATCCAGCTCTTCGATGCATAGCACGTAATTGTGAAGACCATGGACTGGATCAGGCACACCTTGTGTCTAGATTGACATCATTGCTTCTCAGTACTGTGTAAAGGTCCCTGACAGCAGATTTACATGGTTCAAATCCACCAGCTGCTCTGTAGAAGAAAGACGGGCAATCTTCTCCTGTGAAGTTTACTTCCTCAGAAAACCCATTGGAGGGTCAACTATGGGTTGGTTCTGACTTGAGGGGACAGGAGTCATAATCCTCTTTACCTGTATTCATACAAAATCATTCTAAAGTATCTCCAAGCTTTTACCTCACATCTATTCCAGCCTTTCTCAAATGTCCTCTTCTCAGTGCTGTCTTTTAAACAGCTATTAAAATTACAAATATTCCCCCAATCTGGCATTCACTATCTGCTTTCTGTAGTGTAGTGGTAAGAAGCTGTGCTGCAATCCAGAAGGTAAGTGATTCAAATCCACCAAAAGACATAGAAAGAATTTTGACTGAGGAAGATATTCAAACGGCAAACAGACACAGGAAGAAATGCTCCAAATCATGGCCAATAAGAGGGATGCAAATCAAAACCACAGTGAGATACCATCTCATTCCAGTAACAGTAGCAAAATTTAACTGGGCAACAAGAAATAAATGTTGGAGATGTGGCAAGAAAGGAACTTATCTACATTTTTGGTGGGATTGTAAAATGGGGCAACATTTCTGGAAGGCAGTTTGGCGCTTCCTCAATTAGCTGAACATAGAAACTCCATATGACGCAGCTATTCTACTACTTGGAATATACCCTGAGAATATGAGAACTTAGACACAAACTGAGATTTGTACACCAGTGTTCATAGTAACGTTATTTGCCATCACAAGAACATGGAAACAGCCCAAATATCCAATCACAAATGAATGGATTGAGAAATTATGGTACATTCACACAATGGGATATTATGCAGCATGCAGGAGCAATGATTTTGTAAATTATTACCAAACTTAGGAAAGTCTGGAGAACATTATGCTGAGTGAACTAACTCAGTCCTACAAGGATAAATATTGTATAATACCATTATTGTAGAAGGGGTATACGGATCCAAGATGAGTGGGACAGGCTGGAACCAGAGGGATGTGGATGTGCAGAGGGAGGGGAGATTAGTTATTAGATTATACAATTTGATGGGTGGGGGTGTGAGGGAAATTGAAAGAATTTGTTCAAATTTGTATTGAAATTTTGTAAATAAACTAGCAAAAAATTAAAAAAAAACAACACAAAAAACCCCACCAATCCCCTTCTCCACCCCCCCCCAAAAAAACCCCAACAAATCCTCCAGTTATTCTACAGGAGAAAAATGCATGATTAATTGCCTCTGTAATCCCACATCAACAACACAGTTTATCACATTACATTTATTTCAAGTGTTGTTAAAGTTGTTTGGTGCTGTGGGGTCGACTACAACTCACAGCAATCTATGAAAAATGAATCTGAATCCTGCCCCATCCCACATCATTCTCATCATTCCTGATATATTGAAGCCCATTGCTATAGTCACTATAGTGATCTATCTTGTTGAAGGTTTTCCTCTAATTCTCTGATCTTCCTTGATTCCAAACATGATGTTCATTTTCAAAGACTTGCCCCTCAAACAACATGCTCAAAGTATTTGAGATGAAGTTTCCTAATTTTTTCTTCTAAGGAGCGCTCTGAATGAACTTTCTTTAAGATATACCCGTTTGTTCTTTTGGTAGTTTATGGAATATTCAGCACTCTCCTTCATCACAACTCAAAGACAATGATTCTTCTTCTACCATCCTTATTCTTTGTAAAAATTTCAGATGTACGAAAGAAAGGGAAATTATCATTGCTTGAATCAGGCTCACCTTAGTCTTTAAACTGATATTGCTGCTCCTTGGCACCTAGGACAGATCTTTGATAGTCAATTTCCCCAATACTATTATATAAATAGGAGAAAACTGGCCATAGGATCAGAAGGCCATGAGCATCTCTCTGAAAGGGCAAGAGGGAATAAGAACAGCCTCTCACTGTCCTACAACAGAAAGCATAAAAAATGTCCATAGGCCAGCTCCAACAGCAAAAGGTCTATTTCTAGAGCCATGCCAACAGCAAAAAGTCCATTTATTCATTGCTGACTCATAGACTCACAGTTACAATACCAACAATGGGGTTTATTAGGTAAGTGAGTAGGGAAGGCAGAGACTTCAATCACTCAATATAAATCCAGGGTTTGGCCCAACAGTTCTAGAACATAATTCCTCAGTAAATCCAGGCTCTGGTTTCAATTCAGCAGTGAAATCCAAACCATCCAGAAATATTTGCCACAGAATAGTTACAAACAAATCACCCAGCACAGTTTGCCTCAGAGCAATTATAAGTCAACTTCTCCTTCAAACATCTGGCAAGAACAGCCAAACCTTTATATGTGGCCAGCACAAATGCAAGAAGCTCAGGTCACATCTTGCCACCATTTGTCCACAGTAATACCAGTCTCTCCACTACCAGAGTCTCATTCTTATCAGGGATTTGCTGTCACAAGTCTTGCTTGCCTCAAGTCTTGCTGCTATAAGTCAAATGATCAAGTCTTTCTTGCCTCAACTCTTGCTGCTCATTGTGGGAAGTACTCTTTCACTTATCTTCGTCCCACAGCTGATGCTGATATACAAGGCCATGCTGATTGGTAAAACCACGTGTCTACAGTTAAGGTAGCTGGAGACCAGAGGTGGATAACTAATGTCTAAAAAAAAGTCCACTTTTAGGTTAACACCACCACATATATATTTTTATTTCTTGACCACTGGTTCCAATAATGCTGTCTATGGATCCAAGTGAAATAAAGTCATTGACAATTTCAGTCTTCTATCTATCATGATGTTTATTGCCTTTTGGTGAGGATTTTTATTTCTTAACGCTGAAACTTAACTTATAAAAAAAGTTTCTTACAAAATTCATATCAATAATGTGAGCTGAGGCTAATTTCAAATGGATGAATGCTGGAATTGAATGCAGGTAAGAATAAAAAGTTTTCTTCTCTGGTAACTTAGTCTCTAGCAAGAGTGCCGCTATCCTAAAATGTGTAAATGTCCAGTGATTCCAATCCATCAGTGGTTCTAAAGAAGAAAGTGGCGCAGTCTCCTCTCATTGTGATTTAAACCCTCACAAACCTGACACATAGTCATTATGACAGGGAGTGACTTGAAAGTAGTGACTTAGAATTGTCTTAGTACTGAGAAGCCCTGGTGGAATAGTAAGTTAAAAGTTGGACTGCTACCCAAAAGGTTGGTCCAATCCATCAGGCGCTCCACAGGAGAAAGATGGTCAGTCTATCTCATTAACATTTACAGGCTCTGAAAACAGATGGAGGATTGCCATGAGTTGGAATGGATTCAACAGCAGTGGGTTTTAGGTTTCTGTCTTTTCTTGGATTATAGTACTTGTCTTATTTTTAAGGCTAGCTCAATAGTTTATTTCCCAGGAAAGTAGGGAGTTGAATTCTTCATGATTACTTTCTTATAAAAGAATCTATCATAGTTCCTTTATAACATAATTGCAGTTAGCTCTTTACTTACCAGTTTAGAAAGCAGCAGCCTGCCTTTGGAGTCTATCTCTCACACTCATTACCTATGTAATTTTAGAGAAATTGCTTAATTTTCTGTGCCTTTCTTCAACTATAAAATGATGGAAATATAATACCCAGTCTGGAGGCAAAGGTGAAGCTTCATCTCTCATACTTTGAGCATGTTGTTAGGAGAGGCTAGTCCTTTAAAAGGGACATCATGTTTGGAAAGATAGAAGGTCAGCAAAAGGGAGAGAGACCCAAATACCCAAATGAGATAGATTGATACCATACAGTGACTGCATCAAGTTGCTCACATATACCAGAGATGATGCGGATGGCATAGGATAAAACAGGGTTCAGGTCTGTTGTTCATAAGGTTGCTATGAATCATACTTGACTTCATGGTGATATAGATGATAGAGGTAATAATTAAAGGTACAAATTAGGACACTATCTGCTAGAGTCCTGGCTGGCATTTAGTTGATGTTTAACAAATGTGTTTTTGTTTGATCATGCATGTTTGTGGTATCTGTCTCCAAAATTTGGAAAGTGCTTTTTTTCTGAGTATTTTATAATTTTATTTAAAAAATATTGTTTTATTTTATAATGGTTTACTTATAAAGTTTGTATAGATTGTTTTCCACACCAGTCCTTTCTAATCTCCTTTGCCCACCGCTCCATCCACCCATCAAATTTTGTAACCCTATGATATTCCCCCCATCCTCATCCCTCTGCTCCCACCCTCCCCACATTCGATCTTCTTACACATTTTACTAGTAAGTGCTTAATGTCTATTGAATGAAGAAAGTGAGTGAGGATAAGTATAGAAATTTAGCACAGAAGAAAAATAAATAAGTATACAGATGTAGATATCGTTCATGGAAATATGCTAAAATAAGCTTAAATATCTTTGGGTTTATTTTTTAAATAAGGGTATAATAATAAAATACAAGTTGAAACATAGGATAAATTACTTAGCCAAGATCCTTATTGTGGAAGACATGGGAGTATTAGCTTTTGCTTGCCGGAATTGTTTTAGGATGAGAATATCTGTGATCTTAAAAGTGGTTGCCAAACCCTAACTAAACCCACTGTCATCAAGGCAATTCTGACTCATGACTCACCATCAACGTCTTAACAGGAGGATACTGCCTCTCCTCTCTGCCGAACAACTGGTAAGTTCAAACCTTTGGTCGGCAGCCCCACATTTAACCCATTTAGCTCTCAGGATTCCTCCTAAAGGTAGCTGACACCATTGCCATTCAATCATTTCCAACTCATAGTAACTTTCCACTGGGTTTTCAAGCTTGTAAATCTTTTCAAGAGGAGATTGTCTATCTTTTCCCCACAGATCATCTGGTGGATTTAAACTGCTGATCTTTTGGTTAGCAGTCTGATATGTTATGCATGATGCCACCAGGCTCCTTAAATGTGGTGGTTGGACTTAGAACAATATATCAAGTCAAAGATTTTCTGATACAAGATAATATCAGATTAGGTATATAGTCAGTTTAATTCCGGATTCATGCTGGGAAAGAAAACAATGAATGCTATACTTCATTTATACTTTCCACTGTGAACATGATAAGGACTAGTATATTCTCAAATAAAATGAATCCACAGTTGAACATTCAATATACAGTGAAAATCCCTAACTTAAGAATGTAGTATCACCTATGAAACCAAAATAAATGGGGTAAGATAAGAGTTCTGTCTTGGGTTACAGTGTCAATGCAAGACTTGAACTGTGTTAATTCAACAAGCTTGATCTTGATTGCCAAAACATGCTTGTCAATATTTAGCTCCCAGGGGGCATGTCAAGGGCATTTACAGAAACCAGCTTAAATACAAAATACTATAGCAGGATTTGTGATCCTTTTCCTAACACTGAGATTAAATTGAAGATTTTTTTTCTTTTAGCTTTTTAAGCCAGAACTGTGTTTTCCATACTCCTACGGTAACATGAAGAGGTGGAATCGCATAGAAGAATTGTAAATGCTGTTATTAGGGACTCTTGAAACTCAGATAAAATTCTGTCACATGAAATCACTACAAGGCTTTTATCCAAGATTTGAAATACCAATTTTTTTTCACCATGATGATAATATAGAGAAGAACCTGGGAGGACTGTTAATCTGGTTTAGAAAAGAATGTAATACAGATAAGAGGATAGGTCAAGATTTCCATAAACTTAAAAACAAATAGTTAGCTATTTTAATAATGCTACACTTAGAATGGTCTGCTATGAATGCTATGAATTTTTTTAAGCTTCTGCAGCCATTACTCTTTATTATTTAAAGAGTTGGATCATTGAAGCCATTATAATTGAGAAAATATAATGGAGATCAATTTTATATTGTTGAAATTATTATGTTGAAAACACTCCATTTGGTTATTAAGAATAAAATACAGTATGAAAAGTATTTTTTAAATTAATGTTCTTTTTCTTTGCTATTCAACTTATTCTAGCGTCATAGATATCAACTGGAAATCTACATTTTTTTTCCTAACTGAGGCTGACAGATCATCTGTGAGATGAAATATGAGTAATATTATGAGGAAAAGTAAGCAAGCAAAAAGCTTGATAAGACTTTACCTCAGACTACTGGCCAATCATCCCTTCATTCGGTGTGCCCAAAATTTTTATGTTTCAAGTCCATATGACATGACAGAGAGTGACTCTGAAATTATTTACTTTTCTTTATTTAGGAGTTATTGGATAATGTTGGGGAGGGATGGAGGGCCTCTGGCCAGGACAGATCTCCTAAGCTCCGATTAAGTGCAAGCCCCCCAGTGGCCTTTAAAATGGGATAGAGAAAGCTCTCCTGTATTTGGCTGTACCGGCTTGAGAAAGCTTGCCACCTGGGAAGATGGCTGCCGCACCTGTTGAGCTGGGAGTAGTCTGCATGAGGCTGAGGTTTTCCTTTCCAATCTGCACGTCCCACATCTGCAAGCCCACCCTATCCTGTCTTCCTGTTTACTTGCTCGTATATACGTGTGCTGTAGCCCCCAATAAAGTTGAGCTGGATCAAATCCCTGAACAGCTCCCAGAGTGGTGTGTCTCCATCGTGCTTACCCCCATCAGGGTGTTGCTGCTTGTTGCCAGCAAATGGACAGCGACAAGGAGTTTTTAAATTATAAAAAGTATTGGCTAAGGATGAAATCACATGGATATATCAACAATGAGATTTGGGTTGAAATACGCAGAATTAGACTACGATACAGCTATTTTCAGTCATCTAGAGACTAACTGTGATTGGCTTCTATGATTTTTAATACTTTAAAGACAAATGCTATTTTCTCAAACTATAAATATCTGACTTGAAGACTCCATGATTTGCTAAGACATTCCCAGTTTAGATTTGTCATAGCTATTTTACTAAGTTAAAGCAAATGGTCTGATACTATTCATAGGATTTTCTGAAGACTCACAATGAGATCAATTGTCACATTGTTGTTATGTGCCCTAAGTGCTAATTACGAATCATACTGACCCTATGTACTATAGTTGTGAACCCTGCTCTATCCTGGGTCAATCTCACTGTCTCTGACACACCTATCCTCATAACCCCAGTTACTATGTCAATTCAACTTTTCTAGGGTCTTCCCCTTATGCACTGTCTTTTCATCCTTCCAAGCATGATATCCTTCTCCAAGGACTGGTCCCTACTGGCAACATGCCCAAAATATGTGAGATGGAGGCTCAAAATTCTTGCCTTTGGGAATAGTTTGGCTTCAGCTAGGACCAACCCGTTAGCTCTCTTGTTAGTCATTGCTATGTTCAATACTCTTCTCCAGCACCACAACTCAAAGGTATCAATTCTTCTGTCCTCTTTGATCATTGGTCAAAATCATCTTCTGACACAAAACAGAAAATTGTGAAGATCATGGCCTAACATGGGTGCATCTTGGGCTCTACACTGACATTGTTGTTCTTCAGCTCTCTGGAAAGGTCCCTAACAGTGGATTTTCCTAAAAATCTTTTAGGACTCATCTTTTGATTTCATGGCTGCTGATGCCAAGAGTATTAATTGTGGAACCAAGCAAGCTGAGATTGTTACCAATCTCAATCTCTTTACCATCTATCACGATGCTGTCAATTGGCCCAGTGGTGAGAAGTTTCATTTTCTTGATTTTGAATGTCTATCCATATTTCAGACTACAGTCCTTGACTTTCTGCAGCAAATGCTTCAAGCTCTCCTCAGTTTCAGAGTCCAGAGTGCTAACCATTACACGATGGAACCGCTCTCTTCAGTTTCAACAAGCAAGTTTGTATCATTCTCCAATGCTGATGTCACATTCCTCAAAAAGTCCAGCCTCCCAAATGATGTGTTCTGCATATAGACTGAAAAGGTATGGAGGCAGGATACATCCCTGATGTACTCCCTCCTGATTTTAACACATGAATTGTTTCCTTGCTCTGTTCTGAGGACTATTTGTTGGTTCAAATACAGGTTTCACATGAGCACAATCAGGTGTTCTGGGATTCCCATTCTTCTCAAGGATAGTCACAATTGGTTGTGATTCATACAGTCAAATGTCTTTGTATAGTCAATTAAACAAAGATAGAAATTCCTCTGATACTTTCTGCTTTTAGCAAGAGCCATCTGACATTTGCCATGATATCGCTAGTGCCACAGTCTCTTCTAAACTCAGCTTGTACTTCCAGTAGTTCTCTGTCAATGTACTGTCCCAATTGTTTTAGGCTGATCCTTGGCACGATTTTGCTTTCATTTGGTATTGGTGGTATTGTTCGATCACTGTTTTTTGGAATGGGAATTCATGTGGATCGCTTCTTGTCAGTTGGTCAACATGATTGCAATAATGAACAAGGTGGAGGATTGTGAAAATGGTACAGATAAGACAAGGCTTAGATCTTTTGTTCTTAAGGTAGCTTAGAGTTGCAGTTGACTCAATTGCACGTAACAACAACAAAGGTAAATGTATAAGTTATTATTAAGTTTCTTTGAGCCATCTATGTCTCTTAGCAAGCCTAGGTTTAGTTAAGTGTTCCCTGACCCTGCACCACCCTCACACTCTCTTGTTCATAAGTACACGGTTGTAGTCACTACGTCAGTGATTTTGTTGTCTGTCTTACTGTTTTTCACTGACTCTTTAACAACCATGATATCTTTCTCAGGATTTGTTCCTCCTAATTACATGCCCCAAATATGTGAGTCACAGTCTTACCATTCTTTCTTGTAGAGGGTAGTGTGGCTGCACCTTCTCAAGTTCTTTTTGAACTTCCGTGTAGTGGTATGTTTCCCTACCTATGTACATAACTTCAATTTTAGGAGTGGCATCCACTTCCTAAACATGCCTCCAGAAACTCTATCAACTTTGATAAACGTCAATAGTTATAGAAGGCTTCAGGCCTTTTGTTCATAGGATCACTATGAGCCGTGCTTTACTCAAAGGCAATCAACAACAACAACAAAGGTCAGTTTATCCTTACAAAAATAATTTTATTTTTAAGTAAGAAACTGGGCTCAGGTGGATGAAGTGGGTATAATTCAGTATTAAAGTCAAGAAAGATTTAAACCAGGACTTGAACCTGGGATTGCAGATTCTGAAGCTTTTTGTTCTGTTTTTATCAACATATGAGAGGATTCTTGGTTGAGCTAGAGCTTGAATAGAAACATGTGGTGACATCTGGACATAAAAATGTTTTAATTTGGAGGAAAATGTTACCTTCCGGCATGTGACAATGATTTAGTTATAACAAAGATGCAATTTTACAGAGTTCAGTTTTATTTTGCAATGCAGTTTCTTAGCAGACTTCTTCGATATTCCTCACTCAATAGTTAATAATGTTAAAATCAGTTTTTTACTCATACTTCTTTTTTATGCTTGGACACTTCCCTTACTGAGTTCTAGGAATCCTAATTATAAATTACAT
This sequence comes from Elephantulus edwardii, assembly GCF_000299155.1. NCBI lineage: Eukaryota > Metazoa > Chordata > Mammalia > Macroscelidea > Macroscelididae > Elephantulus > Elephantulus edwardii. The sequence continues at coordinate 8,859,219 of NW_006399770.1, forward strand.
CATGCCATTCTCTTTCTTCTCCATCACCTTCCTGATTCAGTAGTACTTTCACTGCTTCTTAAATCCTCAAATTCATGGTACTGGGGGTTTTTCTGTCCTTTTCCCTCTGCCTGGTGTTCCAAGTGTTCGTATTATTACTGGCATATTGTCACCATGATATTCTCAGTGCAAATGTCATTTCTTTGAGATACCTTTCTTGCACCGCTATTTAAAGTCCATCCTTTTATCTCTCTAACATGGTAACATCACCAAGTGTTTTAAATTGCATATCAGTTAGAAATATAGATTATTTTTACTGTTCATTGATCTGTGTTGAGTCTAGAACATTACTGGGCATATGGTAGGCTTTCAAGTGGCATGTTTAATCAATACATAGAGAGCTCTGTCAGTTCCAATCTACCAGTGGCTCTGCAGGAGAAAAGCAGAATTTATAGATTCCCCAATATGTACAGGAGGGTCAGTTATAAGCTGACTCTGACTTAAAGGCAATGAGTAAAAGTAATGAATAAACAATTGAATCAAAATCTCTCTAAAACACAGAAGTAATATATTTTACTTAAAATTTTAACCTCAATTTTTTTATTGGTTTGCATATAATTATTAATATAGATTGCATTTCACTCCTGTACACTGTTTTATGCAATCTTAAATGTACATTGTATTTATAGAATTAATTACTATTGATCTATGCCTATTATGGATTACATCCAAACACTCTCCACTGTTCCAATAGGCAGCATTATGATAGATGAGAAAAAGATCGAAATTGTCAATGATTTCATCTTACTTGGATCCACAGTAAACACCCTTAGTATCAGCAGTAATGAAATCAGGAGATGTAACACATTGGAAAAGTCAGCCGTTAGAGATTTCTTCAAAGTCCTGAAGAGCAATGAGTTCAATTTAAAGACTAAGGTGTGTCTAATTCAAGCCACAGTCTTTCCAATCACTTGCTTTTTGTCTGAAAGTTGGACAATGAATAAGGATGACAGGAGAAGAATTGATGCATTTGGATTGTGGTGTTGATAAAGAGTGCCAAATATCTTATAGACTGTCAAAAGAACCAACAGATATATCTTAGAGAAAGTGAAACCAGAATGTTCCTTAGAGGAAAGGGTGGTGAAGCTTTATCTCTCATAACATGGACATGTTGTTAGGAAAGCAATGGAACATCATGCTTGGAAAGGTGAATCTTCATCAAGATGGATTGATACAGTGTCTGTTGCAATGGACTCAAATGTGTGGAGAATGATACATATGGTA
>NW_006399770.1:8860581-8861880 GCF_000299155.1 Elephantulus edwardii
GCAACAATGAATGAATGGAATTCCAAAATCTCTGTAGATGTTCATTGACATGAAAAATAAACAAACTAAATTGATAAAAAAAGAGATATAAACACAGGTTATATACATGAATTTCACCGGATGGTATGCTTAGGAAACAGATTAATTACATCTGTGGAAAGAACCGCTAGAAGAGCTCAATATCAGCTGTGAAAATTAGGCCAGGAGCTGATTGTGGAAAAGACCACCAACTACTCATGCAAGTTCAAGCTGAAGTTGAGGAAAATTAAACCAAATCCACGGGAACCAAAATATGACTTTGAGTTTATCCCACCTGAATTTCAGAACCATTTCAGGAACAGGTTTGAGGCCTTGAACACTAATGAACGAAGGCCAGATGAGTTGTGGGAGGATATCAAGGGTATCATCCAGGAAGAGTGCGAATGGTCATTGTAAAGACAGAAGAGGAAGAAAAGACCAAAATGGATGCTAGAAGAGACTCTGAAAATTGCAGTGGAGTGCAGAGAAGCCAAAGCACAAGGAAGAAGTCAAGATACTAAAGAGTTGAATAGAAGATTTCAAAAGACAGCACGGAATGACAAAGCAAAATATTACAATGAAATGTGCAAGGAGTTGGAGTCAGAAAATCAAAAGGGCCGAACTTGCTCAGCATTTCTAAAGCTCAAGGAACTGAAGAACAAATTCAAACCTTGAGTGGTTATAATCAAGGATGCTTTAAACAGAATATTAAATGATCTACGAAGTATTAAAAGAAGATGGAAAAAATATACTGAGTATTGAAAGGAATTGGCCGACACAGAAGAATTTCATAAAACAACATATGAGCAAGAGCCTATGGTAATGAAAGAAGAAGTTCAGGCTGCTTTGAAGGAAATGGTAAAAAAATAAGGCTCCAGGAATATATGGTATACTAATTGACATATTTCAGCTAACAGATGCTGCCCTGGATGTGCTCATCAAGATGTGCCAAGAAATCTGGAGAACAACCACTTGGCCAACTGCCTGGAAGAGATCTATATTTGTTCCCATTCCAAAGAAAATGTGGAAGCTATAGAACAATCTCATTGATTTCACACACAAGATTTTACTGAAGATTATCCAAAAACGACTGGAACAGCACATCAGCAGAGAACTGCCAGAAGTCTAGGCTGGGTTTAGAGGGAGTCGTGGTACTAGGGATATTGTAGCTGATGTTAGCTGAAAGCAGGGAACACCAGAGGAATGTCTATCTGTGTTTCATTGATTATGCAAAGGCATTTGACTGTGTGGATCATAACAAACTGTGGCTGACTCTGAGAT
>NW_006399770.1:8862444-8869539 GCF_000299155.1 Elephantulus edwardii
AACATCATGCTTGGAAAGGTGAATCTTCATCAAGATGGATTGATACAGTGTCTGTTGCAATGGACTCAAATGTGTGGAGAATGATACATATGGTACAGGAGAGGGCAGAATTCAGGTTTATTGTTCTAGGTCAGTATGAGTCATACTCAACTCAGTGGCATTTAATAACAACAATGCCTATTATCACCCCATCTTTTCAAGTCCACTTAATACTTCCAATTCCTTCACACCCTCCACACTCACTAACCTCTGCTATCCTAGTTACTTTCTTCTCCTTTTCCTGCTCCTTTCTCTCCCCTTCTCCTTTTGAACGTTACATATAACTTGCTCAGTTATTCTTCTATTATCACAGTAGTCCTATGCAGTATTTGTCCTTACATGAGTGAGTTATTTCACTCAGCATAATATTCTCTGGATTCTTTCAAGTTACATAGTATTTTACAAAATTGTTCTTTAGTGCAGCATAATATTCCATTGTGTGAATGTACCACAAGACAAATTAATCAATTTATTTGTTTGTGGGCATTTGGGCTATCATTTTATTGCTATTGAGAAAGACACTGCCATGACCATAGGTGTACATATCTCTATTGATATCTCAGTACTGATATCCTTGGTATATATTCTTAGCAGTGCAATAGCTGGGTCATATTAGATTTCTATGTTCAACTTTTTGAGACAATGCCAAACTGCCTTCCACAGTGGTTGTACTATTTTACAATACCACCAACAGTGTATAAGAGTTCTAATCTCTCTGCATCCAACATTTACTGTTTTCTGTATAGTTAAACTTTGCTACTGCTGCTGGGGTGAGATGGTATCTCATGTTATTATAATGCTCTCTCTTATTGATAGTGAATTTTAACATTTCTTCATTTGTGCTGTTAGCCATTTAACTATCCTTTTTTGTGAAGAGTCTTTTGCCCATTTTATGATTGTGTTATTTGCCCTTTTCTTGTGGAGATCCTGTAGTATTCTATAAATTTTCATTATGAGACCTTTTCTGAGATGTTATGGCCAAATATTTTTTCCCAGTCTGTAGATTTCATTTAATTTTATTGGAAAAAGTTTTGGAAGCACATAAGAACTTAATTTTTAGAAGGTCCCTTTCTTCAAATCTGTCCTATCCTGGTTGCATTTCTGGCTATATTTGCAAGCATCTGATCCATGCTGTGGTCTTCTCAATTACTTTCTATGCATCAGAGAGTTAGACAATGACTAAGGATGACAGAAGAAGAATTGACGCCTTTGAGTTGTAGTGCTGGTGGAGAATATTGAACATACAATGGGCTACCAAGAAAACAAAAAGGTCTGTCCTGTTTGTGAATAGGTGAATCCAGTTGCTCCTTGGAAGCAAGGACTTCGAAATTCTATCTCACATATTTTGAGCATGTTTCCAGGAAGCAACAGTCTTTACAGAAGGATATCATGCTTGGAAGGATAAAGGGCCAACACAGCAAAGGTAGAACCTGGATAAGATAGATTATGCTATTGACTGGAGTAATGGGGCAGGTGTGTCTGAGACAGTGAGATTGACTGGAGAGAGGTTCAGAGCTACTTTCATAGAGGCACTATGAGTTGAAGCTGACTTGACCCCACAAAACAACAGAAACATTTATACCATAGTCCAGCCTTCTAAGTTTGTTCCCATTTTACCTCTTAAGATCTTTATGGTCAGGGTGTTGTTTTTTTTGTATATGGTGTGAGATGTGGATCCTGTTTCAGTTTTCTGCAGGTAGATGTCCAATTCTGACAGTATCATTTGTTTATTAGGCTGTTGTTTCCCAGTTAATGGATTTTGCTTCCTCATCTAGTATCACTTGACTATAGGTAGACAAGTTGATTTCTGGGTCTTTTATTCTAATCCACTGATCTATTTGTTGGTTATTGTACCACTACCAAGCTGTTTTGATTACTGTGGCTGTGTAGTAGGTTTTGAGAGTAGGAAGTGAGATGCTTCCTTCTTTATTTTCGTTTTTCAGAAAGGCTTTGATTATTCTGGCTCTCTTTCCTTTCTAAAGAAAACTGGAAATTCCTATCTCCTTGAAGAATGAGTTTTATATTTGTATTGGGAATTATGTTGAACCTGTAGCTTTTGTTAGGATTGTGATTTCACAATGTAAAACTGACACTATATGCAGACATGATGTTAGTTTACACAAAAGTTTAATTACAGGGGTGATTTCAGTTTCAGGCTTAAAGACTGATGAGGGATCAATATTCTTGTGGTTCCACCAATCTCTATCTGACCAATAATCTAGGCTATTCACTTTTTCTTTTCAACTCGGGTCTGTATTTCCTCCCAGTTCATCTAGGACCTTCTATTGTGATCTCTTTCAGAACTGTTGGCATTGGTAGAAAGGCTCATTAGGTTTTCCGGTCTCAGGGTTATAAATACGATTTTTCTTTAATCATCTCAGGTGCCCTATTTTCTCAATTTCTAAAATGGAATATACCCAGTGAGAAGTCAAAACATTTTGCTTGATCATTTTAAAAGAAAACGTTGTTCCTTTTGATTTCTGCACTATGTTTTGTAAAATAAACAGTTCATATCTGATGTATTCTAGAATATTTATTTTGAGAATGGCAACATATGGAGCTTTAAGAAAAAGTAATCACTTTTAAAGTCTCATGAATTGTGTTATCAAATCAAATTATTACTTATGGCCATAGGTTTTTAGATTTAAAAAGATACAAATATCCAGAAGTAAACTAAAATTGTATAATCTAAATTACACAAACATAAGAGAGAGAAGGGCAGGGGAGTGATAAAGATTTATATATTCATATATCTATACCTATCTATATATAATATTTTGGTCATAAAAATATATTCTTCACATTGAGAGAGGTTAGAAGCCTGAATTCTGGGCATGAGGAATGGAAAGTTCTGTCTGTTTTAAAGGAAGGTCCTTGTCTCTTCAAGCTTCTGTAACTATAGCATTCCTCAGTTTATTGATGAAAATTTGGATGGTGCTGCCCACCAAGAGGTCAGTGGTTGGGACGCACTGCTCCACAAGAGAAAAAAAGGTGAGGCAGTCAGGTTCTGAAAAGTCTACAGTCTTGGAATCCTATTAATTATTCTTACTCCCTTGCTAACAGCCAGAATTAAATGGATAGCAGTGAGCTAATAGCTTGTGATCCTAGGTATCCATTTTTTTTATTATTTTTCCACTTATTTATCTTTGATAAAAATCTGTTTAAATATTTTCTTTTATATTCTTTTTGCTATGACAACGTAGAGAGCTATGTTGGCCTAGTGGACAGAAAGTTAAGCTACCAAGCCCCAGGTGGGTCCTTTTAATCTGCGGCCCTCAGGTCTGGTTCAAACTGGTTTTTTGTGAAACCTTCTTCTAGTTGGTATAGCACTGGTCTGTGCATTGCTGTGCAGAGGTAGCTCGTGGTTGCTGTGATGCTGAACACTGTGACACTGATGTGCCAAATGTGATATTGGTTACTCATGGTGGACAGTGTTTGGTGGAGCTTCCCAATTAAAACAAGCTTAGAAGCAGGAGTGGCATCCACTTCTGAAATGGCTTGCCTCTGGAAACTCTGTGAACAGTGCTCAGGTCTTCCATTCATAGGGTCACCATGAGTCATCTATTACTTGATGGTACCTAACAACAACAAAAACAACTCTGTTTGCTTGTCTTATCAATGAAATTTTTGAAAAATTTGTTTGTGTTTTTAATGTTTTAGATGGAAATGTACTATAGTTTAGAAACTGTGCTAAAAAATTAATTTTGTTAACTAAAATTATTAATTACAATCCATCAATCATTTCATAAAAAAAATCTTCCAGATACTTTATACCTTTAATTCCTACATTCAAGTCTTTAACTTTTGTGATATATGTGGTAAGTGTTGGGGTTCAATTTGTATACTGATATTCAATTACGTCAATTATGTTGTTTTGCACTAACATTCATAAAATGTCCATGAACTGGAAGGAATTCAATTAACATCAGTATTATAAAATCTTGATTACTATAGCTTTACACAATGCCTTGAAGTCTTGTAGTGTGTTAACATTTTTTTTCTTTTTTGGAAAGTGATCCACAATTTTATATCCTTTTAATACCCATGTACATTTAGAATCCGCTTGCACATTTTTGTAGGAAAGAAACATTCCACTCTGTGTGTAACTTTGGGTGTCTTAATAAAAATGTCTTTCCTAGCCAATGATTAACTGTTCAATTTTTGATGAAGTATTTACCGTATTAAGGACAGAGGATTAGGATGGGATACAAGCTCCACCCTACTAGAGGTTCATTTAACCTCATGGGATGTCAGTGCTAGTTCTCTTTTGGGGATGCCTGCCTTCATCTGATAATCTACAATGCTCACCAGTGTCTGCAAAACCAAGCTGTATACCTACAATGTTGTGAGTCATTCTTCTGATGGGTCTGAGGCTCTGGGAGACCATCCAGCAAACCATTATACCTATCAAAGAACACACTTTGTAGCCCATAGAGTGCGGCAATGACCAATAAACATCATATTAAATGGATTGTGACTCTTAGTTCAAGCTGGATCTTAGGATGGCCTCTTGCATCTTGAGGAGGGACAGGTCTGGAACGCTCGGGGCTCTTATGGCTTTATTTTCATCCCAAGTGAGTGTTAGCAGATGAGACTTGCCAGATGAATTGGGGGTCTCTGGCCCAGAGACTGCTAGCATTTGAGTGTGCAGGAATTTTAAAATATTGAAATGTTTGCCCATGTGTGCAGGCTGAGGGCTAGTGGGTTGTGAATCTCAGTTCTAGATAGATCTTATGATGTCCTCTCTTGTCTTGAGGAGGGACACGTATGGAACACATACAGAACGCTTGGGGTTCAAATGTTAATTGATTTTGGATGAACATTCTTTTGAGTAGTACAGCAGAGGTCTCTCTACTTGCTTTACTGAAATAACATAGAGTTGATACAATGATGGACAACTGGGCCATAGGCGTGTCAAACACCATAATTGGCTACACATCATAGGCAGTGTTTGTTGGAGTTCCCAGATTGATTCAGGTTTGGAAGCAGGACTGGCATCCACTTCCTAAACTGCATGCCTCTGGAAAGTCTAAAAACTTGGAGAAATGATGAGAGTTATAGAAAGGCTTAAGGCCTTTGTTGTTCTTCTGTGAATATATGTATCCATCTGTCATGTGTACTCAGTCTATTTGGTGGATGAATCATTAAAGAAGTTAGATTCTATGAAGAAACATGTGGCATCAGAATAGGAGTAGAGTGAAGAAGCAGTGGAATGCTCCCAGATGGGCATTTTTGGGTGGTGAGAGCCAATAAGAATGCATGATTGTGGAGGAATTCGGAATGATGGAGCTCATGGATTTTGTTTTGGTTCTTAAAATTGGTAGGGACCGAGGGACTGGTTTTAATTGTCTGTAGTCAAACATTCTTCAAGGTTATATAGCCCTGGTTTTACCGATTGCTATACAGAGGTAACACATGGTTGCTGTGATGCTGAACACTGTGACACTGATGTGTCAAATGCGATAATAGTTACTCAGGGTGGACAGTATTTGGTGGAACTCCCTGATTAAAACAAGCTTGGAAGCAAAAGCAGCATCCATTTCTAGAGTAGCTTGCCTCCAGAAACTCTATGAACCTGGAAAAATGATGAAAGTTACACAAGTGCTCAGGTCTTTTGTTCACAGGGTCACTATGAGTCATGTATGACTCGATAACACTTAAGAACAACAATAATTGTGTGTAAACCATCTTTCTCTGATAGAGAATTGGAATGGGCAATTAAAACATTTGTTATTTGAAATGGGGAGGGGAAAGCAAGATTATGAAGAGCTGGCTCACATGCCTTTAAGACTGTGTGCTCATACTCAGTATGAGAGGAATTTAAGGGGGTCCAATGCTGAACTTGCTATCATCCTCAGGGATATCTGGAGAAAAAGCAGTAAGGGAAGATGCTGTTGCTACTATACAACACTTCACCACATTGCCTGAATTGTTTTCTTCTTGCCAGATGCTGCAGTCCAAGGACTAGGGATGCAGCTACAGGCATCAAAAGCAGGAGTGATTCCTGAGCAAACAACTGTCACAATATCCTTAAACTTGTATGCAAGAACTACAAAGGGTCTGATGGATTGGATTTTACATTCAGCTCATCTTGCAAAAGTAGGGTTAACAGTGAATACTAGTGCCTTGCCTAAAGGCCAAGACAGCCCATTTGCGTTGTACCTATGGAACTCAACATGAATGTGAATGAACCAAAGGAGAAGCATTTGCCTGACTAGTCTTGCTACATGTGATTTGCACAATAGTGGATCCTGATGGCCCTTCCCAAGGTGGAAAAGTTTAGGTAAAAATAAATGACAAACGGGTGGGAGGAGAAATAATAGCTAAGATTAAAGGAACTAATACATAAATGGTGCATACAGTGAAAAAGATCTAACATTATGTTAATACCTCGGAAGAGACTCGGAACAAGGGAATAACTGTCTTCCATTAAATGGTGGAGACCAGAAGAAAGAAGCCAAGATACACTTAATGGTTAAAGATGAAATGTGTTCAACTTTTATGTGTTTACCTGAATGTATTTGATGGGTAAGGACATATCTTTTATGCTATCATGCTAAGATATATTGTAAAAATAAATCCTATACGTTACAATGATGATAAGTTGTATTTAGAGGAGGAAGGCAAGCCTACTAGTTGTGACTGAAAATGCAAAAAGGGAAAGATTCGTCCTAGAGGTTCTTGACTTGACTTTGCTTATGAATGCAGATGCTAAATGTTCTACCTGGAACAAAGTATTCTTCAGCAAAATGAACATGCCTGTTTCTTTAGAGTACTGGTTTGATTGTTCTTGTTAAGTGCCGTTGAGTCAAGCAATCCTATGAACAGCAAATCTGAACCCTGTCCTACCCTGTTCCATCTTACACTTCCTGACACACTAGAGCCCATTAGTTGTTGTTGTTGTTGTTTAATGCCGTCGAGTCGTAGACGACTCATAGCGACCCTATGAAAGAACAGCCTGAGCACTGTTCGTACATAGAGTTTCCAGAGGCAAGCCATTTTGGAAGTGGATGCCGCTCCTGCTTCCAGACTTGATTTAGTCAGGAAGCTGGAGCC
>NW_006399770.1:8874264-8881462 GCF_000299155.1 Elephantulus edwardii
TCAGAACAGAGCAAGGGAACACTGCATGTTCAAAATTGGGAAGGGCGTATGCCAGGGATGCGTCCTATCTCCATGCCTTTTCAATCTGTATGCAGAACAGATTATTTGGGAGGCTGGGCTCTATGAGGAGAAATGTGGGATCAAGATTAGTGGACGATTCATCAACAATCTGCGTTATGCAGATGACACAACCCTGCTTGCTGAAACTGAGGAGGACCTGAAGAGCTTGCTGCAGAGTGTCAAGGACTGCAGTCTCCAATATGGATTGAGGCTCAATGTCAGGAAGACAGATTCTCACCACATGGCCAATTGGCAACATCAGGATGGATGGTGGAGAGATTGAGATTGTTCACAGGTTTAGTTTGCTTGGCTCTACAGTCAACACTCTCGGCACCAGTAGTCAGGAAATTAAAAGGCGTATTGCCATGGGAAAATCTGCCGTTAGGGACCTCTCCAAAGTACTGCAGAGCAATGGTGTCTTTCTGGAGACTAAGGTGCGTTTGGTACAAGACTGATATATGGTCTTTGCAATCACTTGTTATGCATCAGAGAGTTGGACAATGACCAAGGAGGTTAGAGGGAGAATTGATGCCTTTGAGCTGTGGTGCTGGAGAAGAGTATTGAGAATATCATGGACTGCTAGGAAAACAGATTCACCCTGGAAAGGGTTAAACTGAGTGGCTCCTTGGAGGCAAAGATTCTCAGGCTCCATCTAACATACTTTGGACATGTTGTAAGAAGAGACCTGTTCTTGGAGAAAGACATCATGCTTGGTAGGTTGGAGGGACAGTGCAGGAGGGGAAGGCCCTTTATGAGGTGGATTGATTCAGTGACTGGGGTAATCGGGATGGGTGTATCAGAGACAGAGCGATTGGCACAGGACAGAGCAGAGTTTAGCAGAGTTTAGGGCTGTTGTACATTGGGTCGCTATGAGTCGCAAGCGACTCAATGGCACATAACAACAACAATATGAAAATATTCTTTCAATCTATGTCTTGGGTTTATTTCTTATCAGTATCATTAGATAAGAAAATTATGTACTTTTGAAAAAATTCAGTTGTATGCAGGAAATTTTGTTGCCTTGATCACTTTAGCTTCAAATAATTTTTTAAATTTCCATACTACATTAGCTTTGTTATTGATTTAGATTTCAAAATATATTAATATCTGTTATATATACATTGTTTATAATCAAGTTCAATTATCATTTTTTTCCAATTAGAATGAATGTATTTTTAGTCCTTAGAAAATATTTTCGTCACAAAAAAACACCAGTTTTCTCTTGTTTTATGTTTAATAGGTTTAGGTCTATGATCCATTTGAAATTAATTTTGTTTGTATAACATATGGGAGTACTGATGGCCTAGTGGCAAGAAGCTTGCTGCAATCTCAAAGGCATGCATTTGAATCCACCTCTGCGGAGGGATGGGCATTCTCCTCCTATGTGATTAACTGCCTCTGAAAACCTGCCGGAGGGTCAGCTATTGGTCAGTACTGACTCAACAGTATACAACAGCCTGTATAACAGAAAATAAGGCTTGAGGTTTTCCAGTTTTTTAATTTCTAATGACTATCTGTCATATGTGCTGAAAAGAATATCTTTTCCCTATTTAATCATCATTAAAAGATGCTAAAAAAACCACTCCAAAACCAAACCAAAGACACAATAACAATCAACTGTGGTCAAGTCATATTTGATTCACGTTCTGAATCATAGTTCTGACTCATGGTTTCTGACTCATAGTGACCATACAACAGATTTCCCCAGAATGTGAACTTTACAAGAATATGCTGCTGAATTTTCTTCAGAGGAGAGGGTGGCTGGATTTGCACTGTCAACCTTACCATTTACCAACACAATGCATTACTCACTATGCCACCAGGGTTCCTATATTCATTAACCATATGTGTGTGCTTAATTTTCTCCTAGGCACTCAACTCATGATATTTTGCAGTGAATGAGGTTTTTAAAATATCTAGTACTATAAAACTGGTATGATTAATTTTTCTGAGCTTTTTGTTTTTATTAAGTGCCTTTGAGTTAAGTACAACTTTCAGAGACCATGAGAACAACAGGTCTGAACCCTGTCCAAGTATGATGTACTTCTCTAAGGAATAGCTTCTTCTACCAATATGTTCAAAGTATGTGAGAAGAAGCTACTGAATCCTTGACTCCAAGGAGTACACTGGCTGTACTTTTCCCCAAGAACTATTGTTTATTCTTTAGGAAGTCCACTAGCTAGTCAGTACTCTTCTCCAACACGACAATTCAAAGGCATCAATTAATCTTCTGTTATTCTTGTTCCTTTTCCAGCTCTCAGATGCATAGCAAGTGATAGAAAAGATCATGGCCAGACTCAGGGACACCTTAGTCTTCAATGTGACACCAGTGCTCCTCAGTAATTTGGAGAGGTCCTTGATAGTAGACTTTCTCAGTGCAACCCATCTCTAGATTTCCAGAGTGAGTGCTGGTATCAATGGTGTTGGTTATGGATCCCAGTAAGATAAAATCATTGACAAGAATCATATTTTCTCCTTCTATCATGATATTGTTTATGAGTACAGTAGACTGGTGAGGATTTCTGTCTTCTTGATGTTGAGATGCAATCTATATCGAAGTCTGTAGTCTTTGATCTTCTGCGGTAAGTATCTTTTAACTTTCAAAAAGTGAGATTGTGTCATCTGTATAACACAGCTTGTTGATTAGACTTCTGATCCTGATGCTACATTCTGCATAGAGTCCAGCTTCACAAATTATTTGCTTAGCACATAGATTGACTAGATATGGAAAAAGGATACAATCCTGACACAAACTTTTCCTGATTTAAAGTATACAGTGCTCCCTTACTCTGGAGAACTGCTTCTTTTTCTAGGTATAGGTTTTATATGAGCACAAAGAAGTGTTCTGGTTTTCCCATTCTTCTTAATGTTAACCATAATAATATGATCCACATAGTCAAATACCTTTGCATAGTCAATAAAATACAAATAGACATTTTTCTGGTATTCTCTACTTTTGGCCAAGATCCATCTGTCTTCAGCAGTGATATTCCTAGTGTCATGACCTCTTCTAAACCCCACTAGAACTCCCGGCAGTTCTTCTAGAAGTTTTTTCATAGTTTTCAGCAATATTTTGCTTACATGTGATATTAATGACATTGTCGATAATTTCTATATTTCATTGGATCACCTTTTTTGAGAAAAAGAACAAATAGGGATCATCATTTTTGAGAACTGGAACAAATATGGATCTCTTTCAGTCACTTGGTCAAGTGGCTATCCTCCAAATTTCCTAGAATAAACTGATAAGCTGTCCAAGGCGGCATCTGTTAGTTGAAAGATGCCAGTTAGTATTCCATCTATTTCTGAGGCCTTCTGCCTCCCCCCAATGCCTTCAATACAACTTGAATCTCTTCCTTCCATAGTGTTGACTCTTATTCATATGGTACTTCCTCAAATTTTTCTGTATCAACCAATTCTTTTCGGTACAATGACTCTGTGTATTCAATCCATGCTCTTATGATGCTTGCTGGGTCATTCAAGATTATGCCCACAGCATCTCTCAGTATTGCAACTCAAGGCTTGAAGTTATTTTTCAATTCTTTTCACTTAAACACTGAGTGAGTTCAGCCCTTTTTATTCTCCAGGTGCGGTTCCTAGGATATTCTGTTACAGTACTTTGTCTTTTCCTGCTGCCCTTTGAAATCTTTTACTCTTCTCTTTCTATTCAGTATTTCTTCCCTTTGTTTCAGCTTCTCGACACTCTATTAAAATTTTCAAAGTCTCTTCTGACATCTATTTTGGTCTTTTCTTTCTCTTCTGTCTTTGTAATGACCTTTTCCTCTTCATGGATTATTATATCTTTGATGTCATTCCATATTTCACCTGGTCTTTGATTATTAGTGCTCAATGCCTCAAACCTACTCTGGAGATAATTTTTAAGTTCAGGTGGGGATAGTAGACTTAAAACAGTACTTTTGTTATTGTGGACCTTTTAAATTTTTCTTCAGTTTCAATCTGCATCTGCCCTGGTTGTGACTGCTGATATTGAGCTTCTCCAACGATTCTTTCCACAGATGTAGTTAACTGATTCCTGTACAGTCCACCATGTATAAAGATGCCTTCTGTAGATTTAAAAAGACATACATGATGAACAAATCATTGAAAGTACAAAATTCAGTCCTTTGATATCCAGCCTCATTTCTGGCCCGAAGTCCATAATGTCCAAGTTCCATTTCTTCCTAATTGTTTCCAACTTTTCCATTCTAGTCACTAATTATTAATGAATCTTGATTGCATATTTAGTCAATTTCAGACTAAAAAGCTTGCAGATCCTTAAGGTCCTTCTCTTTGCCTTTAGTTACCAGTGAGTATATCTGAATAATAGCCATATGTAACAAGCATTACTTATATTCACATAGATAGCATCCTAACTATAGTATGCTACTACTGAGCTTAGAAAGGGGCTCATAAATTACTCCAGGCAGCAATGCTGACATGAATTAGCTTGTCAAGAGAAACAATTAGCTGGGGAGCGAACACTGGTGCAATGTGCTCAGAATATTCAGATATTGTGGGAAGATAGCTCTGCAGGATGGGCAAAACACATTTGGAACATCAAGACAAAAACTCGATTTCTATCTAAAGCTAGATTAAATGACATTACTGAGATCCTGTGTCTTTGGCCTTCTTGTGTAATTAAATTTACTACATTATCCCTGGTTAAGTGATGCCTGATAAATGTGCAATTTTTCCCTCATATTTTATGTGAATATTTCTACAGAAAGCATTATCATCTAGTTCCACCTCACCCTTTCACAGGTGAGTAAGAAACAGGCTGCTTAGATGGATTGATTTGTCTGCTCCAGAGATGACAGCTCCTGAGAGCTCAGCAGTTTGATCCAAAAGCTGACTGAAAAGGGCAGTGTGGACTTGGGAACACAATTCTTTTTCTTTTTAAGCTGGGACAAACCTTCAAGGCATCCTAAAGTTGTAGGTTAAAAAGGATTACTATTCTAGATCGTTCTTCAATTTTGGTGAGGATCAGGAGGCTTAAGATATGATTTAGTGTCAATCAGTTTTGAGGAAGTATAAAGTTAGAATCCAATCTCACAAAGTCTCTAGCTAGTCTAAAAGACCAGGTGGTATAGTCTCTCTTTCCCCTTTGTCATTGGGAAGAAACTTCGCTGTCAATTTGAGACTCTTCTACTTAAAATCACATGAGAAGCCTTTAACCCACCATTTTTTGATACATTCACTGGGGCAATAATTTTTATATGCATAATTTGTTATGATACATAAAGTTGAGCTATTCTGCACAGTTAGTAAAATACAGGTAAATAATCTTTCTGATATTCAGCCTACGTCCATTTGATATCTGCACCGATATATCTTTTATTGGATTATAAAGACCATAAAAGACTGAGGCCATACATGTTTCATTCACAACTTCAGTCCAGCATGTTGCTGTTGCTGTTTGTCTTGGAGTCAGAACCAACTCATAGCTGATTCGGCAGTGGGTTTTCACAAGCTGTAAATCACATAGGAGATTGCTTGTCTTTCTCCAGTAAAGCAACTGGTGGATTAGAATTACCTGCCTTTGGGTTGGAAGTGCAATTCTACCACCAGGTGACCAGCTATCCTTTACTCCAGCACAATGCCTAATATACAGGTGTTGCTGTTAGTTGTCCTCAAGGTGAGTATGACTCAATAGTGAGCCGACTAACTCCTATCTTGTCCTGTCCTCATAACTTCTGGCACACTTGAACCTATTGCAGCAGTCACTGTGCCAATCCATCTTGTTAAGGATCTTCTCTTTTGTTTACCCTCCACCCTTCTGAGTACAATGTCCTTTTCCAAGGAATAGCATCTTTTAACCCAATGCCCAAAGTAATCTTTGTTATCTTTGCCTCCTAAAAACATTCTGGCTGCACTTTTCCCAAGACATATCTGTTTTGTTCTTTTGGCAGTCTATGTGATACTAAGTACTCATCTCTAACACTGCAGCTCAAAGACATAGATTCACCTGTAATTCTTATTCAGTGTTGATCTTTAATATACATAGCAAATAACTAAAGAGACCATGTTCTGAATCAGGTGCACCCTGGTCTTCAAATTGACATCATTGCTTCTTGGTAATATAGAGATGTCTCTGACAGAAGTCTTTCCCAGTGCAATGCATCTCCTAATCTCCTGACTACTGGTACCAAGAGCATTGATTGTGGATTCTATTAAGATGAAATTGTTGACAATTTTTATCTTTTCTCCATCTACCTACCATAATATTGCCTACTGGATTAGTGGTGAGAATTTTTGTTTTCTTGATGTTGAGATAGGATCCATACTGAAGGCTTTCCATAAAGAAAGTCTGTGATCCATACAGAAATATTTGATCTTCTGCAGCAAGTGCTTGAAGTCCTCCTCACTTTCAGCAAGTAAGGCTGTGTCATCTCCATAATAGTTTGTTGATGAGTCTTCCTCTGATTCTGATACCACATTCTTCTTCATAGAGATGAGCTTCTCAGATGATTTGCTCAGGTTACAGATTGAACATGAATGGAGAAAGTACACAACCTGATGTACACCTTAATTTTAAACAATGCAATGTTCCTTGGTGGCTTAGTGGCAAGAAGCTGCATGGCAATCCCAAAGGCAAGCGGTTCAAGGCCACAGGCTAATCTGTGGGAGGATGGGCAACCTCCTCCCTTGCAATTAACTGCTTCTGAAAACCCATTGAAGGGTCAGCTATGGGTTGGTTCTGACCCTATGACACATAACAACAATGCTCCTTGCTCTGTTGAGAGAAGAGACTCTTGGTCTAAGTATAGATTTTGTATAAGCCCAATTAAGTGTTCTGGGATTCCTATTATTCTCAATGTTAAACATAACTTGTTATAGTTCACACAGTAAAATGCCTTTGCATAGTCAATTAAGCACACATAGACATTCTTTTGATATTCTCTGCTTTCAGCTAGGGTCTATTTGACATGATTACTAATATTCCTGGTGCCACAGCCTTTATGAAATCCAGCTTACAGTCTGGCAGTTCTCTATTTACTAGTCTAGCCATTTGCGTTATGCAGATGACACAACCCTGCTTGCTGAAACTGAAGAGGCCCTGAAGCACCTGCTGCAGAGGGTCAAGGACTGCAGCCTCCAATATGGATTGAGGCTCAATGTCAAGAAGACAAAGATTCTC
>NW_006399770.1:8881562-8883753 GCF_000299155.1 Elephantulus edwardii
GAGGGCCACAGATGACAATCACCCACCTTCGGCTTGGTAGCACAGCTTCCTTCCACTAGGCCAACGTAGCTCTCTCTTGGTCTTGTTTAATGCCGTTGAGTCATAGATGACTCATAGTGACCCTATGAACGAACAGCCTGAGTACTGTTCGTACATAGAGTTTCCGGAGGCAAGCCATTTTGGAAGTGGATGCCACCTTTGGGTGAGCCCCCTGGGAGCCTGGGAGGAGCCAGCCAAACCAGGAACAACATGGCCACTTCTTTCCCAGCTGTGTTGGGCTTAAGGCCGCCTCCTGGTTCAAACCCTAAGCCCAGGCTGGCTAGCCTCACTCCAGGGACAGAGCAAACCTGCACGTCAAACACATTTCCGGAAAAGCAGTTGACTCCAAAAGCTTGCCACGATTCCTGCACTCCCACCACCATGCTCCTGCCTTCTGGCAAGGAGAGCTTCCCAAGAGCCCATTAGAGTATTAGTATAATAGGAATGGGCAAATCAGAAATTGGATACCTAAAATGGGGACAATTAAGGTATAAGGCATGAAGTTGTTGTAGGCCTTCATGAATGCAGTTCTTATTACGATAGTAAGGGGAAAATTGACCTTTCAAGTGTGAGGATAATGGCTAGGGAAGCCAAGAGGTGAGTTCTGGGTATCTAAAGTTTATCTTTCAAGATTGGAGGAATACTCATTAACAACATATGATATGTAGATGACATGACCTTGCTTGCTGAAACTGAGTAAGATCTGAAGCACTTGCTGTAAAAGTTCAAGGGCTGTAGTCCTTAATACGGATTGAAGCTCAACAACAAGAAGACAAAGATTCTCACCACTGGGACAATTGGCAGCACAGTGTTAGATGGAGAAGATACTGAGGTTATTAGCAGTTACAGCTTGCTCAGCTCCACAATCAACACTCTTAACACCAGCAGACAGGAACTCAAAAGATTAATTGCATTGGGAAAATCTGCTGTCAGGAACCTCTCCAGAATACTGAAGGGCAACGATGTCAGTCTAGATACAAAGGTGCACCTAAACCAGGCCATGGTCTTCTAAATTACTTATTATGCTTCAGAGAGTTGGACAATGACTAAGGATGACAGAAAAATAATAGATGCCTTCAAGTTGTGGTGCTGGAGAAGAGTCTTGAACATACCATGGATTGCCAAGAAAACAAATCGGTCTATCTTGGAGAGGATGAAACCAAGTCTCTCCTTGGAGGCTATGATTTTGCAGCTCTGCCTCACTTACTTTGGGCACATGGCCAGGAGAGATTGATCCTTGGAGAAGGACATCATGCTTGGAAAGGTGGACGGACAGCTCAGGAGAAGAAGACCCTGGATGAGATGGATTGATACAGTAACTGGGACAATCAAGGTTGGTGTGTCAGAATTAGTGAGATTGGCTCAGGACAGGGAAGGGTTCAGAGGTGCTGTACATAGGGTCGCTATGCATTGAAGGTGACTCAATGGCACAAAACAACAATAACATACGATGACAGGTTTGGAAGCAGGTGTGGCATCCACTTCCTAAACAACATGCCTCTGGAAACTATGAACTTTGATAAATGTTGATAGTTGTAGAGGTGCTTCAGGCCTTTTGTTCAAAGGGTCAGCTAAGAGTCATGCTTGACTCAAATGCAATCAACAACAAACAACAGTCAGTAATTAACAGTCTATTTTGTGATGAAGTATGTAATAAAATATGTATTAGATGACTGTGTAGTGTATTTGTGATTTTAATTTGCATTTTCTTTCCTATTGATAAAAAGTTATCCATCTAATCTAAAAGCATAAGTTTGAATACACTAGCTGCTTCTCTGGATAAAGATGGACAATCTCCTTCCGTGCAATATAGGCTTCTGAAAACCCACCGGAGGGACAGCAGTTCTAACTTGATGGTAAATGACAATAATAGTTAATGATCTTGAGCATCTATCTTATTCCATGAAAATTGGTCTTTGATATGTCTTATTTTATAAAATGTTAATCAAATATTTTCTCATTAGAAAAGATTATTTGTTTCCTTCTAATTAAGTTACATGGTTCCTTACATATTCTGGAGACAAATCTTATAAAAAACATGTAATATTAGTATACAAAGGAAGAGGAACAGTTATAAGCAGACACTGGTGATTGGGACATGGAATGTGAGAACCATGAATGTAGGAAAATTAGATATTGTAAAGGAAGAAAT
>NW_006399770.1:8883853-8890010 GCF_000299155.1 Elephantulus edwardii
GCTATGAGTCGCAAGCGACTTGATGGCACATAACAACAACAACAGCCATTTTGGATGATTTTCAGCAATATTTTGCTTGCATATAACATTCATGATATTGTTTAATAATTTACATATTATTCATTACAGGAAGAATGAGGGAAGAAAGGCAATGGAATTACTTAACAATATTCTATGATCCCATTGTAGGTGAGTCAATCCAAACCAGTGGTGGCACTGTGTGTTTCAGAAGAGATTTGCTTTGTAAGATGTTCTTGATTAAAATGTTATAGAAGCAAATCATGAGGGTTTTGTTCCGTGGTGCTGCTGGGTAGATTCAAACCTCTAAACTTAAGCTGAGCAGTTGAGGGCAAAACAAACTGATTTTTCTCTCTCGTAACTTGAGCCACTGAAAGCAGTCTGCACCACCAAGGGACAAAGTGTAATTATGAATCTAAATTTATAAACAATGGATGCATAAATTTAGTCTTCTCAAAAGATGCCTTTATGGCATTAGGTGGCATAAAAATATCCTGATAGAATAACTGCTGTCAAGTTAGGGCTGATTTTTCAGAAGTAGAGCACCAGCCCTTCTTCCTAGTTTGCATGAATCTGCAAGCTCTATTTCACAAGGGCACTAAGTCTTCAATGATAGTGATTGCATTTGAAGTACATTGGCCAAAAACTGATCCCTCGTCTCCTACAGAGAAAGTAAGAATTCTACCCTATAATAATCAACTTAAATTTTCTATCTTGATTTACCTGATCCATTCTGTCTTCTTGCATATCAATGCCAAGTGCTGATATTGTTCATATCTGACTTTTTACTTGGTGTTAAGTCACAGTGCATTTTTCAGTAGACATATTTTGACTGCTGAAGAGCAATGGTGTCTCTCTGGAGACTAAGGTGCATCTGATACAAGCCATGGTCTTTGCAATCACTTGTTATACATCAGAGAATTGGACAATGACTAAGGAGGATAGAAGGAGAATTGATGCCTTTGAGCTGTGGTGCTGGAGAAGAGTATTGAGGGTACCACGGACTGCTAGGAAAACAAAGATTCCTCCTGCAAAGGGTTAAACCAGGCAGCTCCTTGGAGGCAAGGATTCTGAGGCTTCCTCTAACATACTTTGGACATTTTGTAAGGAGGAACCAGTCCCTGGAGAGGGACATCATGTTTGGGAGGGTGGAGGGACAGCACAGGAGGGGAAGGCCCTCTATGAGGTGGATTGATTCAGTGACTGGGGTAATCAGGATGGGTGTGTCAGAGACAGTGAGATTGGCAGAGGACAGAGCAGAATTTAGGGCGGTGGTACATAGGGTCGCTATGAGTCGCAAGCGACTCGATGGCACATAACAACAACAACAACCACAGCAATGATGCTTTTCTCATTTGAACCAAACATTGCCTGGAATCCCTGTCCTTCAGCAGTAATTGGTTGTATTTATACATTTTCTGGCCTTCTGGCCTCAGAGTTTACCTACCTGATATTTTATTTCAGTCACATCTTTCAAGGCCTGTGTTCAAGTTACTCGATAATGATGTAAATGGTTGAGCTCATAAACTTTCAGAGACAGTGCATCCATATTTTATTTATATTCACCTAGCGATCAGTGAGCATCTCCAATTCCTTCAGTATAACTTGGATTTCCTGAAACTACACTTCTTTATTGATTTACCAAAGCTTGGAATCCTTCAAGATGCATTGAAGGAACTCACAGAGGTGTGTTTGCACATCGAAGGAAAACTGGGATTTCCAAGGGATAGATAAAATCAAAGGTGCCCTGGTGGAGGAGTGGTTAGATGGCTGGCTATGAACCCAAAAGTTTATCATTTAAACCTATCAGTAACTGTGAGTAATGTGCTCCTATAAAGATTACAATGTGGAGAAACCCTCTGTTTTCCATTCTGCTCTATTATGTAGATAATATGTACATAAAGAACACATTCTTTGAGTCAGGATATATTTAACAGCACACTTAAATCAGGAACACAACAACTGGTAATAGCAACTGATAAGACCCTGTGCTTGGAAGTGTAGAAACATCATGTGTTTTAAGAGCAGATTAAAAAATGTAGATATGATGAAAAAGTTGTAAACTGTTGTACAACACTGATGAATCTAGAGAAATATCTTCAGAGTGATATAAGTCAGGCATGTAAGGACCATTTGAAAATGGCTATCATTAAAGATCACTATTGCATTAAGGAAGTCTGCTGTCAGGGACTTCTCCAAAGTGCTAAAGAGCCATGATGTTAGTCTAGAGACATCTTAGATCTCAAAGTGATCCTGGTGGTATGGTAGTTAAAGCAGTTGTTTGGTAACTAAACAGTCTAAACATTGAATTTAGCAGCCACTCTATCAGAGAGTAATGTTTGCTTCATTAAAGATGGACAAACTTGGGACCCTTCAAAGGAAGTTCTAGTTTATCCTATAAGTTGCTATAAGTTGGTATTGACTTCACAGGAGTGAGAGAATTAATTACTGTTATTAATATACAGATCATGTTTAATTGCTTCTCCACTTCCCACAGCCCTAAATATTCCTCATTTGCAATACATTCCCACTTGTAACAGTATTCAATGGTAACTTGGACTTCTTGAGATGACAATTCTTTATTGATTCACCAAAGCTTGGACTCCTTCGAGCTGCATTAAAGGAACTCACAGAGGTTTGTTTGCACATCGAAGGATAATAGATAATAGATCTTACAAATGCTCCCTTATGATCTGACAGTATGATGTTCTTTTCCATGAAGTATTTTTATAACAATAACCTCAGCTTTATTTGTGCTATATCATGGTGTCCTTTTTGAAGAACATATTGGTATCTGGGGTAATTGTGAGGCTCTTTGAGAAAGGTTGTTTTTTCCCCCCCTTTCCTGCAATTTGAACTGAGGGTGATAGATTTTGACAAAGGCAAACAAGCACATTTTCCTTTTTTAAAAACCTCATGTTCTGAACACCTATGAAAGGTCTCAATTAGATTTGACACTCAGCCAACTCTTGACTAACCTAAATTCCCAGTATTGTTTGGTCTTTTTCTTTACTTTTTCTCCAATTTTCTCTACACTGTAGAATTATATTCTAGTCAATTTTAATAAAAACAAACAAATACAGCTCAGGCATGGAAATTTCTTTTTTAAAATGGCTACATTTATTAGAAGGAGCTCTGGTGGCCTAGTGGCAAGAAGCTGCACTGCAATCCTGAAGGCATGCAGTTCAAATCCACCAGCTACTCTGGGGGAGAAGGATGGGCATTTTCCTCCTGTTCAATTAACTGCTTCTGAAAACCCACCAGAGGGTCAGCTATGGGTTGGTTCCGACTCAATGGCACATAACACAACAACAGTTAGAAGTATAATCTGCTGCTTCTAATTTGAACCTTTACTTGCAAAACAATTAATCAGGTATGGTATTTCTTTAAACTTATTTAAAGATCAACAACCCTTCCTGAATATGTGAAAGACTTAATTTCCATTTAAATTCCCACGTCAAATACTAAAATGGATAACCTTAAATAAGGCACTAATGGGATCATTATAACTAGTTTTGTCTATATTTAAAGCCTAGTTTAAGATTGTCATTAATGATCAATTAAAGTTGACTCCCCTGAGTTACTTTTAAATCTTGATATGTAGAATAGATCACACTTAGACTAGCAGATATGGCAACTGAGGCTGAGCCCTCAAATACAGAAACACTAAGGAGGAGGAACAGTTGTAAGCAGACACTAGTGATTGGAATGTGGATATGAGAAGCATGAATGTAGGAAAACTGGACATTTTTAAGAAAGAAATAGAACACATAAATATTGACATACTAGGTAATGGTGAAATTAGAGGCTTGGCATGGGATATTTTGAATCAGACAATCCTTTAATATACTATGCCAGAGATGAAAAGGTGAGGAAAAATGGGGTTTCTTTCATAGTTAACAAAATTCATTTCCAGATCCAACTTGAAATACAATGTTGTGAGTGACAGGATAATTCTCATATGAACACAAGAAGTCCAATGAAACTATTATCATTGTGCACCAACAACTAGAGCCAGAGAGGAGGAAGCAGAACATTTTTACCGACGTTTGCAGTCACATATCGATCAAACATTCAATCAAGATACATTAATAATAGTGGGAGACTGGAATGTTAAAGTTGGGAACAGAGAAGGAGGATCAGTATTTGGAAAACTCGGTGACAGAAATGAAGCTGGAGATTGAATGATAAAATTCTGGGTACATTCAATTCAATGATTTATTCCTTGCAAATGCTTTTTATAAGAAACATAAATGCATGGATATTGCACCTGATGGTTATGCATAGAAATCAGATCAATCACATCAGTGGAAATAAATGCTGGAGAAGCGCAATATCAGCTGTGAAACTAGGCCAGGTGCTGATTGTGAAACAGACCACCAATTACTCTTATGCCAGTTCAAGCTGAAGCTAAAGAAAAGGAAATCAACAATAAGAACAAAAATTTGACCTTGAGTATATTCCACTCGAATTTTAAAATCATCTCAGGAACAGTTTTGAGGCCTTGAACACTAATGAGTGAAGACCAGATGAGTGATGGGAGGATATCAAGAATATCATCCATGAAAAATGCAAAAGGTCATTACAAAAACAGAGAAGGAAGAAAAGACCAAGATGAATGTCAGATGAGACTCTGAATATAGCACTAAAGTGCTGAGAAGCCAAAGCAAAGGGAAGAAATCAAGACATTAAAGAGGTGAGCAGATTTCAAATGACAGCCTAGGAAAACAAAGTATTATAATGAAATGTGCAAAGAGCTGGAGTCAGAAAATCAAAAGGTCTGAAATCATTTGGCATTTCTTAAGCTGAAGGAACTGAAGTACAAATTTAATCCTCGAGTTTCAATACATAAGGATTTTTTTGGCAGAATATTAAATGATCCAGGAAAGATCAAAGGAATATAGAGTCATTGTACCAAAAAGAATTGCTGATACAGAAGTATTTCATGAAACAATGTGTGATGAAAGGAAGTTCAAGTTGCTCTGAAAGAATTGGCAGAAAACAAGGCCCAGGAATTGATACCGTACCAACTGATATATTTTAAAAAACAGATGCTGCCCGCGATGTACTCACAAAGTTGTTCCAAGAATTCTGGAGGACAACCATCTGGTCAACTAACTTGAAGAGATCCATATTTGTTCCCATTCCAAAGAAAGATGACTCAACAAAGTGCAAAAATTATTGAACAATATCAATAATATCACATGCAATCAAGATGCTGCTGAAAATTAGCCAAAAATGACTACATCAACAGAGAACTGCAAGAAATGCAAGCTGGGTTTAGAAGAGGCCGTGGTACTAGAAATATTATAGCTAATGTTAGATGGATCTTGGCTGAAAGTAGGGAGTACCAGAGGAATATCTATCTATATTTGACTATTCAAAGGCATTTGACTGTGTGATCACAACAAACTGTGGATAACTCTGAGAAGAATAGGAATCCGAGAACACTTATGAGAAAAACCTATACTTGGACCAGGAAGCAGTTGTCAGAACAGAGCAAAGAAACACTGCATGGTTCAAAATCGGGAAGAGTGTATGCCAAGGATGTGTTCTATTTCCATACTTTTTCAATCTGTATGCAGAACAGATCATCTGGAAGTCTGAGCTCTGTAAGGAGAAATGTGGCATAAGGATTGAAAGAAGACTCATCAACAATCTGTGCTATGCAGATGACACAACCCTGCTTGCTGAAACTGAGGAGGAGGACTTGAAGGGTTTGTTGCAGAAGGTCAGAAACTGCAGCCTTACATATGGATTGAAGCTTAACATCAAGAAAATAAAGATTCTTACCCCTTGGCCCTTTGGCAGGATGATAATAAACAGTGAAGAGATTGAGACTGTTAGCAATTTCAGCTTGCTTGACTCCACAATCAACACTCTTGGTACCAGCAGCCAGGAAATAAAAAAATGAATCTCATTGGGAAAGTCTGCTGTCAGAGACTTCTCCAGAGTACTGAAGAGCAATGATGTTAATCTGGAGACTAAGGTGTGTCCAAAATAGGCCATAGTCTTCACAATTACTTGCTATGCAGCAAAAAGTTGGACAATGACTAGGGATGATAGGAAAATAGATTTCTTTGTACTGTGGTGCTGGAGAAAAGTATTGAATAAACCATGGACAGCTAGAACAAACAGA
>NW_006399770.1:8891335-8916681 GCF_000299155.1 Elephantulus edwardii
TTCAGTCCATATAGGAGGCTGAGGTACAGGAGTGATTTAATTTGGTAACTAAGGTATCATTAATTTTGTTGGTTACAGTATCTCTTAGATCATATTGAGGCAGGACAACAAGAGCCAGCTCTCAGAAAGGGTCTGCTGTTAGGTCAGAAAACAACAAGGACAGGCATTTTCTGCTACTAAAACATGCCCTCGCCCTACTGCAATGAGTATGCGAGCACTTGGTTCCTGTGAAGCTTCTTCTTAGGAAGAATCTGCCATCCTCTGACCATTAAATGACCTTCCTCTAGAGGCAACAGAGAGCCTTTACCGGAAATGAGACTTTGAGTGGCACCAACAGAGACTATGTATGCAAAACATTATCCCCTAATAGGTGATGTCTATTAATTTAGAAACATCTACAATGGCATCCATCTTGAAAAGTCAGTTGTCTGTTCACTTAATTTTCATTATCCCTTGATTTACAAATAAACACAAAACCTCTTCTCACCCAAATTTTTATAAACCCAAACATTCTTCTGCCCAATGTGTCATGGGCTAGTGCTTCATCTCTCGTTCTCTTTGCAAGGCAGCTTAACTTTGCAAAGTATTTTCCCAAATAAATGTATTTGCTTGCAAAGAAAAACCCACACAACTCAAATTTAAGGAGTACAGGGGAGAGATATTCTTGACAACCTTATTTAAAAGGTAGTTTGGCAACAATATCAGTAGTATCAGGGCCTAGCATTAGTATTTTTATCAGATGTTCTAAATCAACAAAGAACACTCTACACTTTTAAAACATCTGTTTTAGAAGAGGAGAATGGCAATTAGTTGTAAAATTATATTTGGGTTGAAATGATGTAAAACATACAAACATTAAAATTATTTGGGAGAAGAGGAAAAAAGTATTTTACATATGCAAAAACAAGAGAGAAATGTGGAATGTCTCCTATTAAACATAAGATAACAGTTTCAAGTAATAAATGAATGTTTTAAAATCATGACATGTTTTTAGAATCGAATTCCATTTCAAACCAAGTTTGCTAAGGGTCTCCAGAAAAGAAATTACTATAGGAATTTCATTTTCTAACCTGTTTTGGATTTTCAAAACATAATTTGAGATGGTTCAAACAAAGCCAATAGGAATACTTATTTTCTGACTGATAAAATTTTTTAAAAAGGCAATTCAGATCATCAATAAGAAATTTATGAACTATGTTAAAGGGGCAACATACAAAATCATCTGTAAACTAACTAAACTATACCCTTGCACAGGATAGCTCATTTTAATATTGTAAAATTACCTCCATCCTGGCATGCAACAGCAGCTAAACCTTGAAAGTGTGAATCTCTGCTTTGATGTCTTTATCTAACAGGACTCAAACAAGTCTGGGAAGAAGACTGAGAAATGTGTTGAGATATTTAGAAATTGGAAGTTCTTTTGCATTATCTAGGATTTTTCAATATATGATTAAGTTACTTCATCAGTTTTCCTGGATGATTTCTCTATTTACTGCTTTTGTTTTTTTAGGTTTTGCAAGACATTTATCCAGCTATCTCAATCCAATTCTCTTTCTTGCATGAATTCAAGCACATTAAAATACAGGTGGCCTGTTTGTCTCATATATATCATTAGCATTATTTCAAACCCTATAACCCACAAATTTCCTTGTGTTTGTACAATTCAGGAATTCATGGATAAGGTAATGCCTAATGAAATATAGATACAAGTTCACAAACATATCTTCAGTTGAGTTAGAAGTAAACTTGGAAGATATATTTACTTTTGAAGGAAGCACAAGCCTTTAAATTATAATCATCTCAGCTTTGAAAATTATTATTTAATGTCTGTTGTGCTCACAGAAAATTTTGTTTTCCAGGAAGTTAAGAAATTATTTATTTTAGAAACTTATATGTTAAAGAAGAAAAAGAAATACAACAAACATTAACTAAACAGATACTCTTAAAATACAAAGATCTAGAGCAATATGAACTAAGAATATACACTAATTGACAATAATAATAATAATAATAATAATAATAATAATAATGCAAACAAAGGTAATTAATTGAGAATTTACCAATTACCTGGATGTTCCAAGGAGGATAAGTGCTGGAGATGACCATAGCCTAATATGTAGGACAGTACATGGTTTACAGTGGGTATTTTATATTGATTAAATAAATGTGTTAATTCCTTTATGTGTTTATTAGTCACATTTTTATGTTTTTAAAATTATAGCAAGTCTCTATATTATAGTTTCATTCCTAACTCTAGCTTTAAAAATACTTTATTTAGGTAAAATTTGACAAATCATAATGTATTTTGTACATAAATTGTAACAGTTAGGAATAGTTCATATGTAATATCAGTCTAATGTTTACTACGAAGTACATATTGTGCTTTTCTGTGCATAAAGCCATTAAAGAAATAGTTCCAGGTACATTAAAACATCATTAATGGAATAATACAATAATAATAATATTTTGATGTATGTCAGATAGTAGTGTCAATTTGTTATTATTAGCCATTGTATGTACTTTGAATGTTTAAATTTTTTTATTGTATTTTTGTTTATAGTGCTCAGGCTGTTCGTTCATAGGGTCGCTATGAGTTGTCTACGACTCGACAGCATCAAACAACAACAAAAACATTATTGTTTGTGTGTATACTGTCAAATTAGATCTGACTGGTACTGAAGAGATTGTTCCTCCTTCTCCATCAGAGTTCAAATCTGGTAGATGTGAACCGTGCACCTCTGGGATTGCAGTGCAGCTTCTTGCCATTAGGCCACCAGAGTTCCCCTATACTTTGAATTTTTAATATAACAGTTATTTGGTGAACAAGTTTTAATGTCCTTTCATAATCCAGGGAACTAAGTTTCAGAAGGTAAAGGAGTTGTTCGCAGTTTTACTACATAGCAATTAGTCTATTAGCTGTACAAATCTGTTGACTTATTTTCCTTACCTGTAAGTTCGGGATAATTTATAAACAATTACCACATGAGGTTGTTATGAGGATATGAGAGTGCTCTAGTAATTCTGAAGTGTTACTTGAGTTGTTTGAATATATATCACACATTTTCTTCAAGAATATACACTTCTTGAAAAGGGCAACATTTAGACTTTAGACAGTGTGGATGGTTTGTTAATTATAGATTAAACCTTTAAGAATTAATTTAACCTTCTCTCTTTCTTGGAACCATCCAGACTTCTCCACATGCCATAGAAGTCGTTGTTGTTGATAGGTGCTGTGGAGTTGAGTACGACTCATAGAGACCCTATGAACAACAGCTGTGAATCCTGTCCTATCCTGTGTCATCCTCACCATCTCTGATACTCTTGAGTCCACTGTTGCAGGCACTGTGTCAACTCATCTCATTGAGTGTCCTCCTCCCTTTTGCTGACTCTCAACCTTTCCAAACATAAGATCTCTTTCCAAGGAAAATGGGCTATTTCGTACACTTTTCTACCACCACAACTCAGAGGCTTCAACTCTACTATTATTCTTATTCATTGTCCAGCTCTAGATGCATAGCAAGTGATTGAAAAGACCATGGACTGAATCAGGTATACCTTCAACTTCAAACTGCCTTCATTGCTCTTCAATATTTTGGAGAGGTCCTATCAATGGACTTGTCAAGAACAATGCATTTCCTTATTTCCTGACTGCTGGTACCAAGCATGTGGATTGTAGGTCAAGTAAGATTAAATAATTGACAGTTTCAATCTTTTCTCCATCTATCATAATGCTGTCTGTAGGTCCAGTGGTGAGAATTTTTGTTTCCTTGATGTAGAGATGCAGTCCATACTGAAGACTGTAGTCTTTGATAGCTCTCTGTTAGTCACAAAGAACAAAACAAAATTCACTGCCATTGAGTCAATTCTGACTCATAGTGACCCTATAGCACTATAATATGATATTATGTTTTTGTTGTTATGTGCCGTTCAGTCACCTGTGACTCATAGCGAACCTATGTACTAAACTCTGTCCCTAAACCCTGCTCTGTCCTGTGCCAATCTCACTGTCTCTGACATACCCACCCCTATTACCCCAGTCACTGAATCAATCCACCTCATAGAGGGTCTTCCTCTCCTTCGCTGTCCCTCCACTCTCCCAAGCATGATGTCCTTCTCCAAGGACTGGTCCCTCCTTACAACATGTCCAAAGTATGTCAGACAACTCTTCAGAATCCTTGCCTCCAAGGAGCAGGCTGGTTTAACCCTCTCTGGGGCAAACCTATTTGTTTTCTTAGCAGTTCGTGGTATATTCAAATTCTTCTCCAACACCACAATTCATAGGAATCTGTTCTACTTCTATCCTCCCTAGTCATTGACCAGCTCTCTGATGCATAGCAAATGATTACAAAGACCATGGCCTGTATCAGGGCACCTTAGTCCCCAGAGTCACCATTGCTCCTCAGTACTCTGGAGAGGTCCCTAACAGCAGACTTTCCCATCACAATACGTCTTTTAATCTCCTGGCTATTGATGCCAAGAGTGTTGACTGTGGAACCAAGCAAACTAAAACTATGAACCATCTCAATCTCTTCACCATCCATCCTGATGCTGCCAATTGGTCCAGTGGTGAGAATCTTTGTCTTCCTGATATTGAGCCTTAATCCATATTGAAGGCTGCAGTCCTTGACCTTCTGAAGCAAGTGCTGCAGGTCCTCCTCAATTTCAGCAAGTAGGGCTGTGTCATTTGCATAACGCAGATAGTTGATGAATCATCTTCCAATTCTGATGCCACACTTATCCTTACAGAGCCCAGCCTCCCGGATAATCTGTTCTGCATATTGTTTGATAATTTCCACATTCTGTTGCATGACTTAATTTTGGAATTAGAACAAATGTGGATCTCTTTTATTGACCAAATAGCTATCTTTCAAATTTCTTGTTATAGATTAGTGAGCAATAAACAACAACAGCAATGCATATTTATAGAAGCATACTGTTACATTTTCTATGAAGAGTTCTGTGGAGCTGGGTTCAAATCACTGACCTTGTTTGGTTACCATTTTAAGAGCTTTGACAACCACATCACCAGGTGTCCTATGTGCATAGAATGTGTGGATAGGGATTGTATTTCTTTTTCATATCATGGGTTCAAGTATACGCTATGTGTGTAATTTGTCTAGATTTATTGAGGGCAAGGACCAGTTACTCTATATTTTCAAAACTAAGAGAAGGTATGCATATTTCAACTACTCAAAAATATTTATGAAAATAAAACAAATAAACAAATGATCATCTTAAAGTCAAATACCCAGGGATCAAAGACGTACAACTTGAGCATGGTTATCAGGAGATGCCATGGGAGTGTTATTGTTCCTAGAGTACATCAGACAAATGAGAAGTAGAGAACAAAAAAAGTATAAATTTGAGGGAGACATCCAAGTTTAACACACATATGACTAATTTATAATGCTTATCAGAAATAATTAATATATCACATGTCTTTCTTTCAGCTGTGTGGATTGTATAGACCTGCAAGGCATATTGTTATATTTTTGGAAGGTATGACATTGTTATCTCAATATCAGTGAGATCAGCCATGGGGTACAAGTTTCAGAGGGGTTTCTACATTACTATAAAAAAAACCATAGAACTTTACTTCCAATAATTAACCAGTGAAAATCCTACAAGGTACAGCACAACACTGTCCAAGAAATTGCTTGAAACTAAACTCCAGCTTCCAGGCAAGAGCATATTCTCACACATCAGTGATTAGACCATGTTGTGGGATAGGACATTGTCTTATTTTAGGATCTAGGGTTACCAGGAGTTGGGATGAAGTCAATGACAATGAATAAGAAGAAAATAAAATTACATATATCCGAGTGGGAAGTAAGAACAAAGAAATGGTGTGACTAAAATATTAAACAGCCTTAAGTATTTTACAGAACTTTCTAAAAAACTAAATCCTGGGAGAAATAGTCTCTAGATGTGGAAAATTCCCTGACATCACAATCATTTGATTTTAGTCCTTATAGGTTTGTTTGGGTTTCGTTCTGGGTTTTTTTTTTTTTCTCTTTCTTTTTCTTCTATTTTCTCCTACACTCCAGATTACAAATTGTTGAAATAATTCAAGGCTTAGTCCTTTTCCCTATCTGGGGGATATGCATCCTTTGTTGTTGTTATTGCCATTGAGTCAACTATGACTCACACTGACCCTATGCATAGTAGTCTAAGTCCTGCTCTATCCTCAGCAAATCTCAACACCTCTGATACACCCACACTCATTACCCCAGTTACTGTGTTAATTCATCTCATCCAGGGTTCCTCCACCCTTCTGAGCATGATGTGCTTCTCCAAGGACTTGTCCCTCCTGGCAACGTGCCCAAATTATGTAAGACAGAGCACCAAAATCCATGCCCTTATGGAGCATCCTGGACTCGCCCTCTCCAGGACAGACACATTTGTTCCCTTGCCAGTCCAAAGTATGTTCAATACTCTTCTCCAGCACCACAGTTCAAAGAAATAAGTTCTTATTGTGTCATATTTAGCCATTGTCCAGCTCTCTGATGCTTACCAAATAATTGTGAAGACCATGGCCTGAATGAGGCACACATTAGCCTTTAGATGAACATCGTTGCTCTTTTGTTCTCTGGAGAGGTTCCTGGAAGTAGATTTTTTTTTCTAATCTAATTCATCTTTCAATTTCCTGAATCCTCATTCCAAGAGTATTAATAGTGGAACTGACAAGCAGAAATTGTTAACAATCTCGCTCTTTCTCCATCTATTATGGTTCTACCACTAAGTGTATTGGTAAGAATCTTTCTTTGATATTGGGCTTCAATCCATATTGAAGGCTACAGTCCTTGACCTTCTGCAGCAAATGTTCATCAGTTTCAGGCAGCAAGGTTGGATCATCTGCTTAGCACAGATTCTTGATGAGTCTTTCTCCAATCCTGATTTCCCATTCCTCTTCACAGAGTTCAGTCTCCCAAATGATCTGTTCTGCATATAGCTTGAAAAGGTATGGAGACAGGATGCGTCCCTCGCACATACTGTTCCTAATTTTGAACCATGCAATGTTTCCTTGCTCTATTCTGATGACTTCCTCCTGGTTCAAGTATAGGCTTCGCATAAGCACAACCAACTTGCATATAAGTAGTTGATGGTTTGTTTTACAATCAGCATCTAGCCTAGTTTTTACAGTAGGTATTGAGCTTCTCCAGTGATTCTTTCTACAGATGTAATCAGTCTGATTCCTGCGCAAACCATCAAACGATTTCCATACCTTTTATAATTGTTTTAAAAGGTATTTGCAATGAATAAATCATTGACTAAACAAAATTCCTTTATTTTATCTCCAGCCTCATTTATGTCACCAAGCCCATGTTTTCCATCTAGTGATCCTTATTCTGTTTCCAACTTTTGCATTCCAGTCACCCACATTCTGGTTGCATGTTGGATAGATTTCTGGCTGTAAAAGTTGGTAGAAATAATTTATTTACTCTTCGGTGGTTCTGGTTGTTAGTGTATATATTTGAATGATGGTGGTATTAACAGATGTTTCTTGTATGCATATGGATATTATCCTGTTACTCACAACACTGTATTTCAAGACGGATTCGGAAATGGTCTTTTAACCAGGAATATTGTTGATGTGTGTTGTTGAATACCATCAAGTTGGAACCAAGCCATAGCTGACCCTATGCTTGAGGAGGTTTTCAGAGGCAGTTAATCGCTTTGGGGAATGTGACCCTATTTTTCCTCATCTTTTCACTTCTAGCATAGTAGATCATATGATTGTCTGATTCAAAATGTTCTATGTCAATTCATCTGATTTTGCCAATGTCTAATAAGTCAATATTGATGTGTTTAATTTCTTAACAATATCCAATTTTTCTGCATTCATGCTTTTCATTGATTTTCCTTGTTCCAGTCACCAGTGCCTGCTTGCAACTGTTCCTCCTCCTTTGCATTTGCCAAATGGAGAGCTAAGCCTCAGGTGCCATCTCTGCTCGTCTAATCTAAGTGTGTTTTATTGTGCACAGGGTTTTCAAAGGCCTGTTATGTCAGAGGTGGATGCTCATTCCTTTTCCCTAGTCTCCCTGAATTTGGATTCTCAGTTTTAGAGCAATATCAGCCATACAAGCATTTTTCCTAGATGAGCATATGAAAGACACTTCCCGATTACAAAAGTACCCAAATTAGCCTTTCCTACCTTTGGCATGTGTGACTTAATCTCTTGTTGTTGTTGTTATTAGGTGCCTTTGAGTCAAGTAGGACTCATAACGACTGTACGAACAAAAGATCTGAACTCACTTTTAATTTGTGCCATCCTCACACTTCCTGACACACAAGAGCCCATTCCAGCAGTCACCATGTCAGTCTATCTGGTTTAGGGTCTTCTTCTCCTTCCCTGACCCTCCACCCTTCCCATCATCATGTCCCTCCCAAGGAATAATCCCTTCTAGCAACATATCCAATGTATGTGAGGTAAATAGGAACTCACAGTTGATTCACAGGCAGGTTTTCAGGGGAAGTAAACTGCACAGGAGGAAAGTGCTCATCTTTTTCCCAAGGAGCAGATAGTGGATTTGAACCACATGACTTTGGGTCGCA
The DNA here is from genome assembly GCF_000299155.1 of Elephantulus edwardii. Classification (NCBI taxonomy): domain Eukaryota; kingdom Metazoa; phylum Chordata; class Mammalia; order Macroscelidea; family Macroscelididae; genus Elephantulus; species Elephantulus edwardii. The sequence continues at coordinate 8,899,892 of NW_006399770.1, forward strand.
GTGCAACTCCTTATCACTAAACCACCAGAACTACCATAACTACCATGTATTGTTTATGGTAATGAAGCTCAAATCATGTATTTAACTATTCTTCTCCTCTGAGGTTTGAAACTCAAATATACAACTATCAACTATACATCTTCTTGGAGTGTCCAAAAGATACTTCAAACCCACCACATCCAAAAGTAAGCTACGTATCTTCTTTCCTCACCCACTTGCCACAAAGCTGTTCTTTGCTAGAATTCCTCATCACTTTAAATGACAACTTTATCCATTCAGATGCTTGAGCTAAACTACTTGGAACTAACTATAATATTTTTCCTTTTGTACTCTACATCTAACTCATTAACCAATCTCACTTATCAGAGCATATAAAAATACACCATGAATCCAACAATTTCTTACATCACTAGCTCGAATACTACTGTAATTGTCGAAGCCACCATCATCTCTTACATGGATTAACCTTAAAAATAACTGTTCCCATTATAATTTTTTATGTTTAAAAATATTTTTGAATCATTTACTTTAAAATAAAGTCAGATAAAATAACTCTCTGAAAAATTAGGGAAAAAACTTCGAATCCTCACTGGGCCTTCTTGATATCTGATCCCCTCTCTAATCTCAATGTCAACCATTTCCCTCTCTGTATGTATCGTTCTGCAGTATTAATGCAATTCATTGGTATTCTGTCTTCTCAGTGTTTGTGGACCTATTTCTCCCTATAGTAATCCACATGGCTTACTCCTATACTTCACTCAGCTGAGTATTCTAACACTGTGACCATATTCCTCTTATGTCTTTTATACTCCATCCCCCCATCGTCCATTTATCACTGTTATATTTACATTTCTATTTGCTTCTTTGTTACCTACATGTCTTAGCAGAATGCTTAAATCCATAATGGCTAAGAATGTTATCTAGCTTAGACATTCTTTATAATATTGAATTGAAAATAGCAAGAATAAGAAATAATAGTAATTGAAGAAATATTCAGTTAATATATATATTTAATATAAACTGGAATAATATATATTTTGAAAAGAACCTGATCAAGTACTAGATCAAGCTATCATTTGGATATTCTTTATCATAATTATGCTCAATTCATCTTCTGATCACTAACTGTTCTCCATGATCTGAAGGCCTGTTGGTGGATAATAGCTTTCCTTGTAGGTTTTTATAGTAAGGAAGTTTCTTTAACTCTTTCTTTGTGGCAGTGTTGGTTTATGTATTCCATTTGTCATCTCCCAGTTCACTTTGAATGACTAACTCTGACTAGTGGGCCATGAAAGTGTTTACTGTCATTCATCTCGTGAGTCAGTCTGTTCTCAGAAATGCAAAGAAAAAAAATTAAATTTTTCTTTGACTGTGGCTTAACTTTGCTGTACTCAGAAATGTTTTCTATCTTAAATTATCCTGAACTACCAGTAATGTCACTGACATTTGGCTACTCCATGTTATATTCTCAGATAAGAAAATACCAGAAAAGTAAAAATTAAAATACTACCTACACCAACGCTGTGTTTTTGGAGGTTTTAGTTCCTAAAAGTTACATTTATTACTATACTGCCTCTTTATCACTTCATGATTCAGGGAAGGAAAATCAGAAACTTCAGAAAGTGCGAAGTTGAGATAGACGTGCAACTGTTGTTGATAATATGTTAGCATATGACTAAGTTCTGCTAGGTAAATGTTCCTCAATATGCTTAACTCAGAACCAAGATTTAGAAGGTCACAGACCAATGTTCCAATAACGCTTAATTATCTGGTGGTATTACTAGCCTTGAATCAGACTTCCTACTGCTGTTCCCCTTTAAAGGTTATAAAACTGTAGAGGAAAATGAGAACAACCAAAAGGAAGTACCATTTAAGAAAGAAACAAAAATTTCCTGTCATATGGCAAAAATGCAAAGGGATGAGAGGCATCTAATATCCTGCCTTTTGATGGAGGAGATTTTTATTTAAGGAAATTTTTTATCAAGTCAACAGTAACCAAAATTTGACCTTGAGTCTATCCCACTGGAATTTAAAAATCATCTCTGGAACAGATTTGAGGCCTTAAACACTAATGAACGAAGACCAGGTGAGCTGTGGGAGGATATGAAGAATATAATGCATGAAGAATGCAAAGGCTATTAAAAAAAAACAGAAAAGGGAGAAAAGACCTAGATCAATGTCAGAAAATATTCTAAATATTGCACTAGAGCTCAGAGAAGCCAAAGCAAAGGGAAGAAATCAAGAGGATAAGGAGCTGAACAGAGATTTCAAAGGGCAGTTTGGGAAGGCAAAGCAAACTCTTACAAAGAACTGTGAAAAAAACTGAAATTGGAAAATCAAAAGAGCCAAACTTGCTCTGCCTTTCTTAAGCTGAAGGAACTGAAGAACAAATTCAGCCCTGGAGTTGTAATACTTATGGATGCTATGGGCAGACTATTGAATTATCCAGGAAGTAACAAAAAGTCACTGTACAAAAAAAAAGTCTGACACAGAAAAATTTCAGGAAAAAATGTATAATTAAGAGACAGTGGTGATAAAGGAGCAAGTTCAGGTTGTTGTAAAGGAACTGGTGAAAAAACAAGCCCCAGGAATTGCTGGAATACCAACTGACATATTTCAACACACAGATGTTGCTCTGGATATGCTCACCAGATTTTGTCAAGAAATCTGGAGGACAACCACCTGGTTAACTGACTGGAAGAAATCCATATTTATTCTCATTTAAAAAAAAAGAAAAAGAGTTACTTGACAAAGTGTAGAAATTATCTAACAACATAGCTAATATCACATGCAAGCAAAATCCTATGGAAGAGTATTTAAAAAAACACCTTGAAGAGTTCATCAACACAGAACTATCAGAAATACAAGTTGAATTTAGAAGAGGTCATGCATGGTACTAAAGGCATTATCACCAAAGTCAGCTAGATCTTAGCTGAGAGCAAAGAGTACCAGAGGAATGTCCATCTGTGTTTTATTGACCATGCAAAGGCATTTGAATGTGTGGATCACAACAAATTGTAGCTAACCTTGAGGAGAATATGAATCTCAGAACACTTGATGGTGTTGATTTGAAAGCTATACTTGGACCAGGAAGGGTCCTTAGATCAGAGCAAGGAAACATTGCATGGTTCAAAATCAGGAAAGAAGTATGTTAGGGATGCATCCTGTTTCCATACCTTTTCAATCTATATGTGGAACAGATCATCTGGGAGGCAGGGTTTTATGAGGAGGAATGTGACATCAGGATTGGAGGAAGACTTATCAACAACCTGCATTATGAAGATGACACAACTTTGCCAAAACTGAAGAGGATATAAGTCATTTGCTACAGAAGGTCAAGGACTAAAAAAAAAAGAAGGTCAAGGACTGTAGTCTTCAATATGAATGAAAGGTCAACATCAAGATGACAAAGATTCTGACCATTCGGCCATTTGGAAGTACCATGATAGATGGAGAAGAGATTTAGGTTGCTAACAATTTCAGCCTGCTTGTCTCCATAATCAATAGTCTTGACACCAGCAGTCCTGAAATCAACAGACAAATTGTACTGGAAAAATCTGCAGTCAGAGACCTCTAAAAAGTATAAAAGAGCAATGATATCAGTCTAGAGGCTAAGGTGCATCTGATCCAGGCCATGGTCTTCATAATTACTTGCTATACATTAGAGAGCTGGTCAGCAACTAAGGATGACAGAGGAAGAATTGATACCTTTGAGTTGTGGTGTTGGAGAAGAATATTGAACAAACCATGGACCACCAAGAGTACATACGGGTCTATCTTGGAGAGAGTGAAACCATGTTTCTTCTTGGAGGCTAGGATTTCGAAGCTCCATCTCACATACTTTGGGCAGAAAGACATCATGTTTAGAAGGGTGGAGGGATAGGACAAGAGAGGAAAACCTCTGATGAGATGGATTGACACAGTAACTGGGATAATGGGAGTAGGTTTGTCAGAGTCAAACTGACTCAGGACAGGGCAGGCTTCAGAGCTGTTGTAAATAGGGTCACTATGAGTCACAGGCAACTCAACAGCACATAACAATAACAGTCATATTTAGCGCACGCAATCACATTTAAGTTTTTAAATGGTGGATGCTGTTAGCTGATGTCAAATCAGTTCCAATTTCATAGTAACCTTTTATAAACAGAATAAAACATGACTTGGTCCTACTGTATCCTAACAGGAACTGCTCTGAACTCATTCTTATAGCCACTTTATCTCATCAAAAGTCTTCCTCTTTCTGACTGACCTACTTTACCAAGTTTGATGTACTTCACCAGGGACTAATCCCTCCTGATAATATATCCAAAGTATGAGAAACATACTTTGTCACCATCCTCCCTTCTGAAAACATTCTTGTTGAACTTTTCACCAAAGAAGATTTATTCATTTTTTGGGTACCCCCTCATACATTACATATTCTTCACTAAAATTATAATTCCACAGCATCACTTTTTCTGTCTTCCTTACTTATTGCCCAGCTTTTGCATGTCTCAGAGGTATCAAAATCCCATGGCCAGGCAGGTGCACCTTAGTCTTCTATGTTATGTCTTTGCTTTTGAATACTTTAAAGAGGTCCCTTTCAGAGTATTTGTCCAATGCAGTATGTCATTTGGACTTTTCAACTCCTGTATCATGGACACTGATTGATGTAGGGATCAATCACTGATGGATATAAATAAAATTATATCCTTGGCAATGTTAATATTCTCTCTGTTTGAATACTGGTTTAAGTCCACCAGCTGCTCCATGGGAGAAGAATTTGCAGCCTCCTCTCATGTGGTTTACAGCCTCTGAAAACCTCCTGGGGAGTCAGCTATGAGTCAGTTCTGACTCAATAGTGCATAACAAGAATAACAACAACAGAACTCCCTAGATAGGAATCCCTTTATAAAAAAGTAGTTGCTACAGCACCTTACCATTGTCATGCAATTTATATGTCTTAATAGCATATTTATATGATTGTCTTAGTGTTGATTATCTTCATGTTGATGAAGATTTGCCGTTATATAACCAAAGTAGCACTCCTCCATAGAGTTGAGTCGGGTGTTTTTTTTCCTTAAAAATTCTTTTATTTCAGTGAATATTTACAAATCATGTTTGCATTTCATAGTCATTAATTTTGATTTATAAAATTAATTACCACTGATTAAATAGAATTAATTACATGTCCAATTAACCCTTTGAGTATTATCTTTGTCTCTACTCAACTTATCTAGTTATTAAAGTATTTCCCCTTTGCCTCCTTCCCATGCCTATTAAACTTTCATGGTTGAATATATCTGTATATAAACTTCCCATAGGCTTTTAATAATACTAGTGTTTTATCATGATTGGTTTTTTTATTGATAAATCATACCAAGTATTTAAAGAATAATATTAATCCTATAAACTTTTGGTTTAGTGACGTGGAGTTGTGTTGCCAACCCAAGGACAAGAGATGTCAATCCACAAGCTGTTCTGCAGGAGGAGGATGGGAAATCCCCTCCTCCTGTGATTAACTGTCTCTGAAAATCCTCTGGAGTATCAGCTACAGGCCAGTTCCAAGTCAATGGTACACAACAACATGGACTTTTTCAGAAAGGATAAAAGGAAATATATTTTTAACTTCTTTTATAAGGCCAATGATACATTCCATTGATTCAGGATATAGAGGGGAAAAAACATAAGAAAACTACAAATCAATATCCTTCATAAAATAAATTTCAAAAATAAATAAAATGTTAGCAAATAAGTGCTAAGAAACCCCCTATGATCAATTGATTTCTATGATTGTCATATTGCTGATTATTGGTGGTGGTGTTAGCTTCTGTTCACTATAAGTGGCCTGATGCACAATGACCAAACTGTTGTCCAATCATGCACCATTTCCATGATTTAGACCAGAAATCAGGAAAGGTGCACATCAGATGTATCCTTCGTCCAAATCTATTCAATCTGTATGCAAGCCAATCATTCAAGAAGCTTGACTTCATGAAGGGAAAACGTGGTATTAAGATTAGAGAAAGACTCGTCAACAAGCTGTCTTACGCAGATGACACAACTTTGCTTGCTGAAAGTGAGCAAGACGTAAAGCAATTGCAGAGGATCAAGAGCTACAAGCTTCAATGTGAGTCACATCCTAAATCAAGAAAACAAAAATCCTCACGCCCAGGCCAGTAGGTAAGATGAAGGAGAGACAGAAATTGTCACTAACTTTATCTTGCTTGGCACCAGCAACCAGAAAATCAAAAGGCATCTTGCAACAGGAAAGCCTGCCATCAAGGACCTCTCCAACATTCTATAGAGCAAAGAAGCCAGTTTGAAAACTAAGATGTACCCAATTCAAGCCAGGGTCTTTTTAATCACTTGCTATGCATCTAAAAGTTGAACATTTAATAAAGATGACAGGAGAATAATCAATGCCTTAGAGCTGTGGTGTTGGAGAAAAGCACTCAATACTCCATTAACTGACAAAAGAACAACCAAAAATGTCTTGGGAAAGGTGCAACCAAGGGGCTCCTTGGAGACAAGGGTAGTGAAATTTCATGTGACATACTTTGACCATGTTTTTAAGAGGGGCCAGTCTTTGGAAAAAGGTATCATCTTGGAAAGGGGGAGGGTCAGTGAAAGAGGGAAAGACCATGAATAAGATGGATTGATACAGGGACTGTAATAGTGGGCTTGAAGGAGTCAGAGATTGTAAGGATGAAACAGGATAGGGTAAGGTTTGGATACATTATTAACAGGGTCACTATGATTTGCAACTAACTTAACTGTACTTAAGAACAGCAGTAATGTAACGCAAAAAGTTTCATTGATTGATTTTTAAAGGTAAACCATCAGGTCTTTTTTTCCCTTGTCCATTTTAATCTGAGAGCTCTACGGAAATCTGTTCAGTATCACAGTAACATATACGTCATCAAGAATGAGTGATGGCTGTGTGTACGGTTCTTGGACCAGAAATGAACACAGATCTCCTTCCTTTCTGAAAACAAAGACTCAAAGCATTCACTGATGAAATTCAAAGCCTCCATTTATGGGCCCCATTTAATAACAAAACAAATCTTCACTACTGAACCTTCTAACAATACCATAAAAAAATGAGAAATGATGTTTTCAGGTTCCAATTCTGCCTGGAACCACAACGAATGTCCATGGTAGCAACAGTCAAGAAACCAAAGAAAGCACTACATTGGGCAAATCTCCTGTAAAGGACGTATGTATGTGAAAGCTGTGCAATGAATAAGGAAGACTGAAGAGCTACTGATGTCCTCAAACCATGGCGCTTGCAAAAGAATATTGAACATACCACAGATTAAAAAAAAAACAGAGAAGCCTGTCTTTGGAGAAGTGCAGTCAGACTGCTAATTCTTTATTTTCATATGTATAATATAACCAATCTCTCCTTGGAGATTAGGATTTTGAATCTGTCTCACATACTTTGGGCACGTGGCCAGGAGAGACCAGTCCTTGGAAAAGGACATAATGCTCAGAAGGGTGGACGGACAGCACAGGAGAGGAAGACCCCAGATGAGATGGATTGACACAGTAACTGGGGCAATGGGGGGTGGTGTATCTGAGACAGTTAGCCTGGCTCAGGACAGGGCACGGTTCAGAGCTTCTGTACAAAGGGTTGCTATGCGTCACAGGTGATTTAACAGCACGTAACAACAACAACAACAGCAACAAATGTACTTTGTATAGGTCAATTTATTGCTGTCATTGTGTGCTGTTGATGGAACTGATTCACAGCTGACCCTCCAACAAGTTTTCAGAGGCAGTAAATGGCATGGGAGGAGATTGCCCTTCTCCTGAGAAGCAATTGGTGAATTTGAACCACAAGCCTTTGGGATTGCAGCAGTTTCTTTCTACAAGAGCTCCTTGTCAGTTAATAGATGATGAAATTAAGTATGTTGATTTTGGTTTAATTGTGTGTCTTTATTACCTTTGGTGTTGAATAGCTTACTTTATGATTTGTTGCAAAGTTTTCACGAATTCCTAAGTTTCTGTTTATCTAAAAATGTTCTAATTTCACCTTCATATTTGATGGACAGTTTTTCTGGTAAAGGATTCTTGGTTAGTAATTTTTTTTCATCTTTCAGTTTTATATATGCCATCCAATTTCTTTCTTGCCTGAATAGATTCTACTGGCAATTTGGAGCTTAATCTTAACTGGTTCTCCTTTGGAAATGACTTTTAGCTTTTCTAAGCTGCTTTTAGTATTCTTTCTTTGTCTTTAATTTTGATAAATTTTATTAGGTATGTCTTCATGTTGTTTTTTGTGGTCCCTCTCATTTGGAATTTACTTAGCTTCTTGAATGTATATTTTCTCTTTTATCATAATGCCTGGGAAATTTTCAAGCAGTACATTTTCAGTGATTTCCTTGGTGCTTTTTTTGGTTGTTTCCTGTTCTAGGTTTTGTTAGTTATTCCCTTTGATGTTGCCCTATATAATTTTTACGTTTTCTTCCTATTGTTTCCTTTCCTTCTCCTATAGATTAATACTGAAATGTTTGCTCTCTAATTCATCAATTCTGTGTTCTATTTCTTTCATTCTGCCCTATGTAAAATAGTTCTGAACCTTGTTCTGTCCTGAGCTAGTCTTACTCTCTCTGACAAGCCTACCCCCATTACCCCAGTTACTCTGTCAATTCATCTCATTCAAGATCTTCCTCTCTTGTGCTGTCACCCTTACAAGCATGATGTGCTTCTCCAGGGTCTGGTCCCTCCTGGCAGCATGCCCAAAGTATGTGAGACAGAGCTTCAAAATCCATGTCTCCAAGGAACAGCGAGTTTCATCCTCTCCAAGGCAAACTTGTTTGTTCTCTTGGCAATCCATAGTATATTCAATGTTCTTCTCCAGCATCACAACTCAAAAGCATCAATTCTTTATTTATTTATTTATCAATTCTTCTTTTGTCAACTCTAGTCACTGTCCAGCTCTCTGATGCATAGCAAGTAATTGTGAAAACCATGGCCTGAATGAGCTGTACCTTTGTCTCTACACTGACATCATTGCTTTCCAGCACTTTGGAGAATTCCCTGACAGCAACTTTCCCCAGAGTAATTTCACTTTTTATTTTGTGCCAAGATTATTGGTTGTGGATTCAAGTAAGCAGAAAGTATTAATGACCTCAATCTTTTCTCTTTTTATCATGGGGCTGCCAACTGACCTGGTGGTGAGAATCTTTGTTTTCTTGATGCTGAGATTCCATTCATACTGAAGACTGTCCTTAACCTTCTGCTGCAAGCACTTCAAATCCTCCTGTTTTGGTAAACATGATTGTTTTATCTGCAAAATGTAGGTTTTTGATAAATCTTACCCCAATCCTGATGCTACATTCTTCCTCATAATGTCCAGCCTCCCTAATGATCATGAATTTAGAGCCATGCAAATTCTCATCACCAAAACCAAGATGGTGCACTGATATAGGGAATTAATTATACCCAAAGCTGGAGGATAATGCCACCAGGCACCTGATGAGCCTGACAGGAAGTCACTATGTTAATCTCCAGAAAATCATAGGGAGCAAGAACAAATATCATGCCTTTTCCTTCAGGTAGCCGATAATGTGGGTACTTCCACAGACCTGGGTCTCCATAGGAACAAGAAAAATACTTGGTCACAATGGTTGCACTGTGCCCTTTATGGTACTGTGCTCCATCTATTTTCTCACTCTTTGCTTTCTTTTGTTGTTGTTGCTGTGTGTCGTTGAGTGGCCTACAACCCATAGTGACCCTATGTACAGCAGCTCTGAAGCCTGCCCTGCCCTGTCTCACTGATTCTGGCACACGAACCCTATTACCCTAGTTACTATATTAATCCATGTCATCGGGTCTTCCTCTCTAGCGCTGTCCTCCCTCCACCGTACTGAGTACAGCGTCCTTCTCCAAGGACCGGTCCCTCCAGATTAAGTGCCCAAAGTATGTGCGCTGGAGCTTCAAAATCCTGATGCCACATTCCACCTCATAAAGCCCAGCCTCCCGAATGATCTGTTCCGCATATAGATTGACAAGTATGGGGACAGCATCCGTGACACACTCCTTTCCTGATTTTGAACCATGCAGTGTTTCCTTACTTTGTTCTGAGGACTGCTTCCTAGTCCAAGTATAGTTCTTCCCTCTCCCTCTCCCCACCCCTGTCCTTCCTTGGATTATATTTGTTTTCTAATGGCTTTGTCAATGAAATAATGGAGATAGGTGTGTCAGAGACTATCGGCTTGGTTTAGAGCAGGATTCAGAGCTGTTTTATGCTGTTTTTGGCACTATGAGTCATAAGTGAGTGTATGATACAGAAAAACAGCAATGCCTTGTCAAAGAAGGCTTGAAGTATGTCTGTGTACTCCGTTATCTTTCCAGTAGTTCAGACCATGAATTTTTAAAGTTCTTTTGAAGATCATGCAGACATGTCCTCATAAGTTCCTCTGGATATGTTTCAACAGCTTACCTTTAAGTTCATTGTCAAATATTTAACTATTTGCACTACCCAGAAGGAATCTATGCTTATGTCCCAATTGCTGCATGTGGGTTTTTTTTTTTATTTTATTCTGATTTATTTGCAAAGCTTGAATACATTGTTTTTCACAAAAGTTCTTCCCATTTCCTTCACCCCACCCACCCATCAAATTGTGCAACTCAATGATTAACACCCTACTACCTCCCACCTGTCCAAACCCTTTTGTTTCCCCCCTCTCCTCCCGACACCACCTCCCACCATCCCTGCCTTGGATCCTCATACTCATTCTACAAAAATGGTTTTATACAGTATTTGTCCTTGTAGGACTGAACTAGTTCATTCAGCATAACGGTCTCTAGTCCCTCCAAAGTTAAGTAGTAATTTACAAAATCATTGCTCCTGTGTGCTGTGTAGTATTCCATCGTATGAATGTACCACAACTTCTCAATCCATTCATGTGTGATTGACATCTGGACTGTTTCCCTATTGTTGTGATGGTGAATAATGCTGCTATGAACATTGGTGTACAAGTTTCTATTTGTGCCTCAGTTCTCATTTTACTGGGGTATATTCTAAGCAACGAAATAGCTGGGTCGTCTGGAATTTCTATGTTCAGCTTTTTGAAGATTCACCAAACTGCCTATCAGAGTGGTTGTACCATTGTACAATCCCATCAACAATGTAAAAGAATTTCTATCTCACCATATCCTCTCCAACATTTATTACTTACTGTCCTGTTAAACTTTGCCAATGCTACTGGAATGAGATGGTGTCTCACCGTGGTTTTGATTTGCATCTCTCTTATTGCCAGTGATTTTGAGCATTTCCTCTTGTGTCTATTGGCCATTTGAATATCATTGTCTTTGAAAATTGTTTCCATGTCTTTTGCCAATTTTGTAATTGGGTTATAAGCCTTTTTCTTGTGGAGGCCCAGGAGTATTCTATAAACTTTCATTATGAGAGTCTTGTCTGAGATGGTACTGCCAAATGCTTGTTCCTAGTCAGTAGGTTTTCTTTTCACCCTGTTGGAAAAATTTTTGATGAACACAGGGATTTAATCTTTAGAAGGTCTCATTCACCAATTTTATCCTTTTCAGATTGTACATTTCTGTCTGTATTTGGCAGTCTCTTTATACTGTAGACTAGGACTTCTAAACTTGATCCAATTTGTCTTTTATGAACTTTATGGTCTTGGATGTTACTCTCAAGTCTCTTATCCATCTAGAGTCTATTTTTGAGTATGGTGTGAAATGCGGATCCTGTTTCAGCTTTCTGCAGGTAGCAGTCCAATTTTGCCAGCACCATTTAGTGAAGAGGTTGCCATTTCTCAATTTGATGGGTTTTATTTCCTTGTTGAATATAAGTTGAGCCTAGAAAGCTGGGTCTGTTTCTGGGTTCTCAATTCTGTTCCACTGCTCTATGTTGCCTATGTTGCTGATTTGGTCACTGCCCCTGTGTAGTAGGTTTTGCGGTCAGGAAGTGCCATATCTCCCACTTCATTTTTGTTACTCAGAAGTGTTTTGCTTATTTAGGGTCTCTTTCCTCTCTAAATAAACCTGACAATTTCTCTTTCGATATCCTTGAAAATTTTATTTGGTTTCTGTATTGGGATTGCATTGAATATATAGATTGTTTTTGTAAGTTTGTCATTTTCACAATATTGAGTCTTCCTATACACGAACAAGACATATTTTTCCATTTCTTTAGGTCTTTTAGTGTGTCTTACAGAAATGTTCTGTAGTTTTCTTTGTATAGGTCTTTTGAATTTCTAGTTAAGTTCACTCCAAGTATCTCAATATGTGGTTGGCTATTGTAAATGGTATTGCTTTCTGGGTTTCCTTCTCTGAGTTCTCCTTGCTACGGTAGAGGAATCCCTCTGATTTTTGGACATTGATCTTATATCCTGCCAGTCTACTAGATTGGCCTACTAGCTCTAACAGTTGTTTTTTTTTTGTTGAGTCTTAGGGGTTTTCTATGTACTAAGTGGAATTCATAACAGGTATGCAAGGATGGTTCAACATACAAAAAACAATCAATGTAATTCATCATATTAACAAAGTTAATAATAAGAACCATATGAGGAGCAACTGATATAGAAAAGACATTTGACAAAATCCAACACCCCTTCCTTATTAAGATGCTCAGCAAAATGGGAATAGAAGGAAATTTCCTCCACATAGTGAAAAGCATATATGCAAAATCAAGAGCCAATAGTCTCAATGAAGAAAGACTAAAAACATTTTCCTTGTGAACAGTTACCACACAAAGATGTCCACTGTTACCACTTCTATCTAATATTTTACAGGAAGTGCTTTGCTTGCTAGGGCAATACGACAAGAGAAGGAAATAAAAGGCAACCAGATCAGCAAAGAGATGTTTAAAATATCACTATATCATGCTTGGGAGGGTGGAGGGACAGCGCAGGAGAGGAAGGCCCTCTATAAGGTGGATTGATTCAGTGACTGGGATAATTGGGATGGGAGTGTCAGAGACGGTGCGATTGGCACAGAATAGAGCGGAGTTTAGGGCTGTTGTACATAGAGTCGCTATGAGTCGCAGGCGACTCGACGGCACATAACAACAACAACATATGCAGATGATTTGGTGTTAAATTTTATTGAGTTAATTTTTGTCTTAATCTGACAAAGAATTGCATCATAGCATTCACTAGGCTGTAATCTTTTATGGGAGGACCAATGCTGGCATAGTTGTTAGAAATTGCCAATTAAAATGTTGGAATTCACATCTACCTAGTGCCCAGAGATAAAAGATGTGGCAGTAAGCTCCATTATAGATGTTTAACCTTGGAAATGTAACGGAGACAATTTTACTTTTCTTATAGTGTGGCTATGAACTGAAATTTTCCTACCCTTAGCTCCCCTGTCCCCTCCCTGCTCTCCTTTATATTGAGTTCATAGATCAGCCTCAAAAGGAGAAATACTGCATAAGACCATTATTGCAAAAAATAAATAAATAAAGAGAAGGTAACTAGTCAGATATTAATTTATTTTTTTAATGAACAAATCACTAAGTCTTTTTTCATGGAGAGGCTTGGAGGTTCTATCAAGTTTTCAGTTAGAAGTGAGCCATTATGCGGTGTGACAGCAGAGCTCTCTATAACAATCTTAACTTCTGGTGTTTCATCCTTTATGTTTTACATTTCTCAGCACAAAATTAAATAGCAGTAATAACAATTAACAATAATTATATTTTCTAAAAAATTATATGATTTCTTGATATTACATGTGTCTGATATACAGTTTCCAGAACAATATTAAACATGATACATATATTTTTGTCCTACTTTTTAATATTTCAATGTTCATAATTACTTTAACTTTTGTTTTATTTCTATTAATATCTTCCTACACTTAGCTTTGTAAGACTTTTTCTTAAAAAATGAACACATAAATTTTAGAATGCCCTTTTAGATTATTAATTTTTTTTATATTATTCTCACCACTGGGCCGATTGGCAGCATCATAATGGATGGTGAAGAGATTGAGATTTTTCACAGTTTTCGTTTACTTGGCTCCACAGTCAACACTCTTGACACCAGCAGCCAGGGAATTAAAAGACGTATTGTGATGGGGAAGTCTGCAGTTAGAGACCTCTCTAAAGTACTGAAGTGCAACGATGTCAGTCTGGAGACTAAGGTCCTCCTGATACATGCCATAGTCTATGCAATCACTTGCTATGAATCAGAGAGCAGGACAATGACTAGGGATGATAAAAGGAGAATTGATGCCTTTAAGATGTTGAGGTGTTGGAGAAGAGTATTGAATATATCATGGACTGCTAAGAAAACTAACAGGTTTGTCCTAGAGAGGGTGAAGCCAGGCTGCTCCTTGGAGGCAAGGATTCTGAATCTTCGTCTGACATACTTTGTACATGTTGCAAGGAGGGACTGGTTCTTGGAGAGAGATATCATGCTTGGGAGGGTGGAGGGATAGCACAGGAGAGGAAGACCCTCAATGAGATGGATTGATTCAGTGACTGGGGTAAGTGTGTTGGGGATATTAAGATTGGCACAGGATAGGGCTGAGTTTAGAACTATTGTATATATTGTACATTTAAAACTATTGTGTCGCTGAGTCACAGATGACTCTACAGCACACAACAACAACAATATATATTCATATTGATTCTTAAGGAATAATTCAAATTAAAAAGCCCTCTTTGCATTCCTGGAATATTCTTTTATTAAGATGAGTAACTTTGAATACATTGTTGAATTTAATTTCTTAACAATTAATATACTTTTAAATTAACAAATGATATAAATGCAAAGTTTTATTGTTTACTTATAGATATTGTTTAGTATGTTACAACCATAAGGATTTTCCACTAGGGAAAAATTCTGGCACTATTTGTGTAGTATTAGTAAAAAATTTAAAAAAATAAAAACTCACCCAAAACACAGACTATATATATCAAATATTTTGCATGCATTATTTTAATCACCACTAAAGTCCTCTGGAGTAGTCATTATCATCATTAGAAACATGAGAAAAATCAAGCAGACATATAAGTTTTCCAACAATCCAAAATTTATTAATTTAGAATTCTATGCAGTTGACTACTTTCTGCTTACCATTACTTTTATAAATATAACTTCTAATTTATTACAAGGCCAGTGCTATCTTTGTTATATCCTATTTTTGAACATTAATTCAAGAAATGTTTAATGAACATCTACTATTTGCTAGATACTGTCCTGGATACAAGAGGGCACAATATCACTGTTCTTTGAATTTTTACATTTAGTGGCAAGAAACAAATAACAAACATAATAAATTCCTCAATGAATTTAGATTAGTGCTTAGGGGGAAAATTTCTAATGAGATATTAAAAGCTAAAAATAGAACCAAAATCAATCCTCTAATCTACTTTGTACTTTAAACATTTAGAAAAAGACAAGAGTAACACAATTAAAACTAGATAAGAGATAATACATGTAAGGAATGATGAAAGAAAAAGAACAAAAAGTAAAGGGGTAAAGCCAAAGGCTGATTCTTGAAACAAAATTCATAATCTCTGGGTAGGCTGATTAAGAAATAGAAAGGAAACAAAAGCGAAAATCAAGAATGAAAAAGGATCGGTGCTATAAATCCAAACATTAAAATAACAGAAAATACAATAAAAAAGTAAACTACAAGGTGCAATCAGTACTTGGAGAGGGCCATCATGCTTGGGAGGGTGGAGGGACAGGGAAGGAGAGGAAGATCCTTGATGTGACTGGGGTATAGGGAGTAGGTGTGTCAGAGAGATTAAGATTGGCACAGGATAGAACAGTGTTTAGGGTTGTTGTATAGAGGGTCGCTATGAATCACAGGCAACTTGACAGCACATAACAACAACAACAACGTATAGATTCTCTTTTAATGTTTGGTACTTCAGACAGTAGTAATTTTTATGTTTTTAAAAGTCTTTTTAAAAGAATATATCATTTTCAATTACCTAAATGTAAAAACTAACAAAACCTAAGATAAAATATCTGATATTTAAAAAATGTACATAATTTCTTTTATATGAGTCACTACCCAGATACTTTAGTTCTGTTTTGGGGATTTTTTTATCATTATTTTAAAAATAATCTGAGGATACGAACCCAATTTATTTCCCTTTAAAATTTTATTAGTGTGTGTGGCTTCTCTTTCATAATTAATTCTTGACACAAGCATTTGGTTTTAAAATTCTCTTTCCAATATTGTTTAGGTTTAAGAAGAGGGCTAATTTATTTAAGAGCTAACTATTTATGCAACAACCTTCCAAACCATGAGTTCATTAATTTAATTCAATGGTTCTCAAACTTTAGTGAGCATCAGAATCACCTGCAGGGCTTGTTAAAACACACTGCTGGCTCCCACACTCCCGAGTTTGAGTCAGGTTGGCCTTGAAAATGTGTGCTACTAATAAGTTCCCAGGTGATGCCTGCTGCTTGTCCAGATAGCACAATTCAAACACCACTGGTTTAATTCAACACTCAACTGTTTTGTACATGCGTCTTCAATGATAATTTTAAGGAAGAGGTATATGAATTGTTATACTTTCTGAGCCATTCTATATTTGAGAATATTTCTGTAGAATTTAAAAATGAGTAACAACTGAAGATCAAGTACATGAGAATCACCTGAGATGTTTTGGGGCACATACATTCCGGAGCAGCACCTCGGATTTACTAAGAACTTTCTCTGAGTCCAGGCCTTGGCACAGCTAATATACTTTTCAGCTGACTATTAAGCACACGAAAGAGATAATTGATGCTTTTTATATTATAAACTATACAAACTAAAAAAAAGATTTTTAACAGATTATTTAGAATAATGTAAAAAAATACACACATACAACA
>NW_006399770.1:8916781-8918512 GCF_000299155.1 Elephantulus edwardii
AAAAAAAGATTTTTAACAGATTATTTAGAATAATGTAAAAAAATACACACATACAACAACAACATCCTATTAATCTATTGCATACTAGATCCTAGAACAAAAATTGGGGAGCTGGTAATACAATGCAGGAAGATATTTCAACTGGTCAGATTATCACTGCAAGCCAAATTTATTTCTACTGTGTTCTTATTTGATATTATTAAATAGAAGGCTTTTAATTTCCATTTTCATTCTAGATGGGATGAAAGTAAAAGATCAAATGTTTTTAATGAATAAATAAGAAATTCAACATAGAAATAATTTGATCCATTAAACTTTGGCATCTGTCTTTAAAGGTACATATTTCCTTGTGTTGTTTTTCATTATATTAACATGAGAAATGCATGAAGCGGAGAGGTTAATAGAAATGCTGAGAGGTTTACCAGACCACTTATAGAATAATTGTGACCTGTCAGTAAGGTGATGTTTTTAAGCAGTGATTAATCTTAGTGCTACATTTGTAGATTACTTGCCGTCTAAATTTTATGTGTACATGTGCATGTTAAAGAAATACAAACGTGTCTCTATATGTTTTCATCCAACAGTATGTTAAGAATATTACAAAAGCATAATAAAGCAAATTAACACTGAATGAGAAAAGATGGAGGGGCTGCAGTGGCATAGGGTTTAGTGCAAAGTAACAAGAGCTGGAAAACATAGATTCCAATATTGACTCACTCAACTGAGATACCAACTTTGTGAAAGTAAAGTATTTATTTGATCTAGCTGTGTTAGTTACTATCTCAGTAAAACAGGGCATTAATTGTGCTGATCTGATCAAATTGTTGTTCTAAGGAAATGACCTATAAAAAGCTCTTATCTTCTAATACATGTTATTGTTGTTGTATGCCCTTGAGTTGAAATCAATCCATAGCTGACCCTCCCATGGGTTTTCACAGGCTATAAATCCCAAGAGAGGAGACTGCACATTCTTTTCCCACAGAGCTGCCGGTGGATTTGAACAGCGTACATTTGCGATTGCAGCGTAGGTTCTTACTAATAGACCATTTCATTACTAGCTATTATTATTAGAAAAAGACTCAAAGACATAGAAGCCAATTTGGCTGAATTCCCAAAAATTGGACTATAGAAGAAATATAGGGGATAATCTCTATCAAAGTAACCAAACTACTATCAAAGTAATGATACTATCCAACTTAACAAAATACAAACCAGTTGGGCAAAGTGCATAAATGATGGGGAACCCTGAGGAGTGTGATAGTATAAATAGATGTAGAAAAGACCATAAACTTAAAAACTGGAGGTAAAGAAACCATTTATAACAGATATGTATTACAAAGGGAGGTTCAGTACAGGATGGATCGGAACAATTTTTCTCAGTTTCTTTCAAGATTTGTTGCCTCTAAACTCTGGTGTGCAGTCTTTAGGGAAGGTTGCTGCTAACCCCAGGGCCTCACCTCCCTGCAGGCTCAAGAAAGGTGGGTAATCACCTCCCCTGTAATTTACAACCTTGAAAACTCAATGTAGGACCAATTAGGAGTCAGTTGTGATTCCACAGCCATGAGAGTTGAGATCAGTAAATACATCATGTGTTACATGTTTTACTGCTAACAAAAAAGGTCAAGCACTTAAATTCATCAGGTGCCTCACAGGAGAAAGTGGAGGAGTCTCATGCCACAAAAATGACAACCTCAGAAACCTAAAGGTGGATCACTCTAAGGAGGACTTTTT
>NW_006399770.1:8918812-8921884 GCF_000299155.1 Elephantulus edwardii
TTTGTTTTCCTTGCAGTCCATGGTATTCTCAATACTCTTCTCCAGCACCACAGCTCAAAGGCATCAATTCTCCTTCTATCCTCCTTGGTCATTGTCCAATACTCTGATGCATAACAAGTGATTGTGAAGACCATAGCCTGTATCAGACGCACCTTAGTCTCTAGAGAGACACCATTGCTCTTCAGCACTTTAAAAAAAACCCAAACTTTTAAAAAAAATATTAGTGAATAATAATAAAGAAATGAAGCAAAATCAGGAGCTTATATAGAGAAGTGTGTACACTAAGTAATTATTTGTCATAATGGAAAAATGTAGTAAAATAGAAAAAAACCCTCTGCATTCCACAGTGTTATTTATTCGTGACTTAACCAGTATATTAGACTCTTTATCATGTTAGGCAGATTGCTAAGTGCTTTGAACCTATTTTTAAAAAAGTTTTCTAAACAAATTAAATTTTTTCCACACACACACAAAAAAAAGATGGGCCATCTCCTCCCATGTGACTTACTGCCTCTGAAAACCTGCTGGAGAGTCAGCCATGAGACAGTTCCTACTTGAGGGCTGATAAAGGCAGAGAGAAGGACAGAAAGGGGCCTTATGTTACAAAATTGCAACAGTTTGGTTGAAAAATGCAGCTTTATTTGTATTTTATTCCATGGGTAGCCTTCTCCCCAATTTGAGGTTGATGAAAAGAAACTATTTGGGACACAAAATTAACTTAATTATATTATTTTATGTAGTTGTAAAATTGCATACAAGTAAAAAATTTTGTAAGGCACTATGGAATCAAACAATCTAGAATAAAGAGGGTGCATAGACTTATTTCACTGTGGCTTTAAAATTATTTTATAAAATGTTCTCAAACCCACTGTTTTATTAGCATTACTTTTCAAAATCTTTATTCAGGACAAACAACAAACTGAAAGAAAAAAGAATTGGTTTGATTTTCCTTTTATGAAGTTTAAAATTGGATTTTTCTAAAGACCTCTGAACTTTATCAATAGAAGTTGACCTCTCTTTGAGAACTAATCAATTGAGATTCAAATAACAAATGTGGACGAAAAATTGAATAGAATATGCTGAAAAGGGTGAATACCCTGTTTAGGACCATGAGCCTAATAAAAATTCAAACCTGTCTGTATTCCATAGTGAAGAACTCTCAAAAACATAGGCTGAATTCTTATTAACAACAACCACAACCGAGGTATTACCACAAGTTTTACTCAGCTCTCCCAAACTCCTAAGCAAATCATTTACATCTGGCAGAGAGTCTTGATTGTTCATCTGAGCAAGCTGTTAACAACCTCAATCTTTTCTTCACCTATTATGGTACTACCAGTTGGCCCAGGGGTAAGAATCTTTGTCTTCTCGATGTTGAGCTTCAATCCATATTGAAGACCACAGTGCTTGACCTTCTTGCAGCAAGTGCTTCATGTCCTCCTCAGTTTTAGCAAGCTAGGTTGTGTCATCTACATAATGTAGGTTGTTGATGAGTCTTCCTCCAATCTTGATTCAACACTTCACCTCATAAAGCCAGATTCCCAATTGATCTGTTCTGCATAAAGAATGAAAAGGTATGGAGACAGGATGCATCCCTGGTGCACCCCTATCCTGATTTTGAACCACGCAGTGTTTTCCTGCTTTCTTCTGAGGATTGCTTCTTGGTACAGGTTTCGCATAAGCATAATAAAATATTCTGGAATTCCCATTCTCCTTAAGGTTAGCTACAATTTGTTGTGAGCCACACACTCAAATGCCTCTGCACAGTTAATTAAATACAGCTAGACATTCCTCTGGTACTCTACTTTCAGCCAAGATCTGACACTGATGATAATGTCTCTAGTGCCACAACCTCTTCTAAATCCAGTTTGTATTTCTGGTAGTTCTCTGTTAATGTGCAATTCTAGTCATTTCTAGATAGTCTTCAGCAGGATTTTGCTTGCATGTGAATTTAGTGATGTTGCTCAATAATTTTCACACTGTCAAGTCACTTTTTTTAAAAATGGGAATAAATATGGATCTCTTCCAGTCAGTTGGCCAGATAGTTGTCCTTCAGTTTTCTTGGCACAACCTGGTGAGCACATCAGAGCAGCATCTGTTTGTTGAAATATGTCAATTGGTATGTCATTATTCCTGGGGCTTTACATTTTGTCAAGTCCTTCAGCACAACTTGAACTTCCTCTTTCATCAGCATTGCCTCTTGATCATATATTGTTTCTTGCAATTCTTCTTTGTCAACCATTTCTTTTTTGTACAATGACTACTCTGTACCTAGAACTTTGTTAGGCTTTGTAGGAGGTACAAAGCAGCAGAAGTGGCTTTCCTTTTTTAGAAGCTTTGCAATTTTAACAGGACAATCATCACCCAGATAGGCTAAATGAACTGCACTCAATGAAGGGACATTCTTTGGATTCTTGTGATGTTTCTGTTTTTGTTTGTTTTTTTGTTTTTGTTTTAAGTATACTGTTGTTGTTAGTTGCTGTTGAAACAAGGACAAACTATATTTACTGTATGGACAACATATCTGGACTCAGTTCTTTCTTATGTGAACTACATAATCTCTGACTCTCAAGTCATTCCTGTAGTCGCTGTGCCAATACACTTGGTTGAGGGTCTTCCACCTTTCCAAACATGATGTCCGTCTCCAAGGAATAGCCTTTCCTAGCAACATTTTCAGAGGATACAAGACGAAGTTTCACCATCCTTACCGCCAAGGAGCACTCTGACTGCACCTTCTTTAAGACATACCTGTTTTGTTGACAGTCTATGGGATATTCATTACTCTTCTTCAACATCATAACCCCAAGCAGTAATTCTTCTGTAATCCTTATTCACTGTACAGCTCTCAGCAGCATAGCAAGTGACTGAAAACACCCTGGTTTGAATCAAATGCACCTTAGTCTTCAAGCTAACATCGTTGCCTCAGGACAGGTCCCTGACTTCAGATTTCTCAGTCACCTTAGCTCCTGATTGCCAGCACCAAGTGTATTGATTGTGGATCCAAGTCATTGGATTGATTGTGGATGAAGTTGTTGACAGTTTTGGTCTTTTCTCCATCAATTATGATGTCAC
>NW_006399770.1:8922473-8924490 GCF_000299155.1 Elephantulus edwardii
TTGCTATCCTGCATCAAGTGTTTCAAGTCTTCACCTTCAGCAAGCAAGGTTGTGTCATCTGCATAATACAGGATATTTATAAGTCTTTCTCCAATCCTGAGGCCACATTCTTCTTCAGAGAGTTGAGTTTCTCAAATAATTTGCTCAACATAAAAATTGAGTAGGTATGGTGAAAAGATACAATCCTGATGCATGCCTTTGTTTTTAAACCATATAGTGTTCCGTTGCTCTCTTCACACAACAGCTTCTTGGTCTGGGTAGAGGTTTTGAGTCAGCACAATTAAGTGTTCTGAAATTCCCATTCTTCTCAATGTTAGATAGCCATAATTTGTTATGATCCAAATAGTCAAATGCTTTTGCTTAGTCAATAAAGTAAAAATAAACATTCTTCTTATATTCTCTGCTTTCACCCAGGATCTACATTGTATTGACAATAATATCCCCAGTGCCACAGCTTCTTCTAAATCCTGCTTGAACTTCTGAAAGTTTTCTGCCCCTGTACTTACTGTTATAGCCATGTTTGAATTATCTTCAGCAGTATTTTGCTTACATGTGATATTAATTATATTGTTCAATAGGTTCCACATTCTGTTTTATCACCTTTTAGGAATGGGAACAAAAGCAGATCTCACCAAATCAGCTAGGCAGCTGTCCTCCAAATTTCCTGGCATAGACTGGTGAGCACATCCAAAGCTGCAATTGTTAAATGAAACACAGCATTTGGTATCCCATTTTTTTCTTGGGACCTTATTTTGTCAATGTCTTCATTGCAGCTTGAACTTCTTACTTCCTTGTCACTGCTCTTGTTTATGTGGTACGTCCTGAAATATTTCAGTGTTAGCGAGTTCTTTTTGGTACCATAATTCTGTGTATTGCCTCCATATCCTTTTGATTGTTCCTGGATCATTCAAAATTTTGCCCATAGCATCTCTAAATATTGCATCTTGAGGATTGAATTTTTCAGTTCCTCAGCTAGAATAATGCTGAATGAGTTCTTCCCTTCTGAGTTTGCATATTCCATTGTAATAGTTTGCTTTGTCTTCTCAAGCTGCCCTTTGAAATCTTTTGTTTCGTTCTTTTTCTTTTCAAGTGGTTCTTGTTTTAATTGGAAAAACAAAAATATTTAAATGCATATATATATTTCAGAGGAAAAAAGGAGATAGTTCGCCAATATTCATCAAGAAGCATTTCCAATTGGTTTTATAATTCAGATTTATCTAGTTAAGTCCACATATTACAAGTTTAATCAAAACATCAACATTAAATGATGAAAACCAAGTGGTCTTGAAAACACTTTGCCCATATTCCTGTCTGAAAATTCTCATTTATAAAACTGATAACCCAATGTTAATTTATCTTTGTTATGTCCATATTCTGAAATGCTTTCTCTGCATTGAATTTAACTATGTGCTATATTTTAATTATTATTCTTAATAGTTATAACATAAAGCATTAAAAAATGAATTTCACTTAATGTATCAATATTCATGTTCACATGACAATATAGTTCTCTTCCAAAGATGCAAATAAATGTAATGATTATCATGTGAAAAGACATGTATTTTACTACTCTCGTATGCACTTTGGATAAATATCTAAGTCAGTTAATTATGCATTTCCACACATCAAGTTCATTGAGTTTACTATCATAGTTTTAGTGCAATGGAATTTCTTTAAAAAGGCACTCTACAGTAATTATGGCAAGGCAAAAATGCAGAAGTAAGGAAATCCCATGTTTAGTTCTTTTGCTTCAACATTTCTTCCCTTTATTTTGACTTCTTGATGCTCTAGTGCAATTTCCAGGATCTCTTCTGATCTCTCTTTTGCCTTTTTCTTTCTCCTCTATCTTTGTAGTGCCATTTTGCTCTCTTCATTAATTATGTCATTGATGTCATCCCACAACTCATCTGGTCTTCTATCATTTGTATACAATTCTTCAATTCTAAAGATTATTTACAAATTCAGGTAGGATAGACTCAAGATTATATTTTGGTTCTCACGGGCTTGTTTTCGTTTT
>NW_006399770.1:8928225-8935318 GCF_000299155.1 Elephantulus edwardii
ATGTAATCAGATACATATACATATATACTTATTATCAACTTAATTTTAATTAACTAATGAGATTAAAATTTTATCCATATGATATCAGACTCATATATGCAAGAGGATGTCACCTTTTAATGTTATTTTTATTTTGCTTTGCATAAAATCAAGGGAAGAGAAGTGAATTCCTTTTTCACTCTCACAAAGGGTTTAGCATAGGTTTTTGGTTTCAGTTTCTTGCCCACTTCACCACTTTCAAAATTTCCTTTCTTCCCTCCCCATCTAATGAAAAGGTAGCATCTCTGAATCCCTTGGGAGTGGTTTGGTTGTGGGGTTTTGGGGTTTTTTTCCTCAAGCTCAGTTGAAATTATGAAAGAGTTGCTGGAGAAAAGATGAATCTGTTCAAAAAGAAGGTGAGACAGTTGTACAAACAAATGCATATTTGTAACTGACTGAGAATAACAAAGAAGAAATAGAGATACCCAAAATTTGTTCTCATAAACAGACTCAATTTTGCCCAAGTCAGTAAGAAATAAGATTAGTTATTCCTACACTGATGACAGCTCCCTTTAAAGTCAAGTCCGTATGCTTGCACTTCAAGAAAAAAGCTTGAATGCCTCTTCTCAATTTTTGTTTCTTTTTAATGAATACAAGGAGTTTTCTGTGATTCAACTTGGTTAATTCAGTTTTCCAGTGTGGTTACTGCTAAATGGGACAATGATTTTTATCAGTGGTCACAGATGGAGACACTTAGATTTTTCAAACCTAGAGAAAATATATTTTAGATTAGTAAGTAATATTTGCATGGTTTAACATCAAGAAAGGTATGACTCAGGCTTTTATCTTTTCTCCATACCTTCTCATTGTTTGAAGCTTGAATAACCAGTGCTTAGAAATGTAGAAATGTTAAATAATTTTGCCAGGAACACAAAAGTATGGATATGCAAATTTCCAAGTATCACGAGTAGGATATTTTATTAATTCATACACTGAGATTTATAAAAACATGGATGAGAACTTTCTTGAAACTGCTGAGGCTACTCTAAGACATAGTTATGTAGAAAGAAAAACAAAGGAACTCTTTAGTTACTCCAGTTGTTTCATTAAATGAAACAAGCTAGTGGTTTTCTCAAACTTATTTCTTCTCTCAGATGTGTGACACCTATGGTTATACTTCACCTGAAAATATGTATAGAAAAGAAAACTGACTTTAAAGAATCAAGATCCCCAATTCACACTGGAACTAGCAATAAGATAAGGTGTTATACTGTCAACACAAAGGCTCGTGGTTCAAATTCACCAGCTGTTCCATAGGAAAAAGAGGGGTAGTAATCTTCTCTGTGATTTGCCACTTCTGAAAACACATTGGAGGGTCAGTTGAGTTGGTTCCCACTCAAACGTATCTGAGAAAGGATACCGTCATTCTTTCATGCTAATTCTCTGTTCTTAATTCTTGTATCTTAGTAGCTTTTTGCTATTGTTTAGTGCCACTGAACAGAATAAGACTCATAGCTGTGCCTCAAGTGGGTATTCAGATTATACCTTGGGAGAAGAATTCCTACCTTTCTCCCATAGAGCAGCTGGTTGATTCAAAGCACCTGCCTTTGGGCTGGCTTTGCAACTCCTTACTATTAAACCATCTTATCAGACAAAGATCAGGTGACTTCAAAGTTATTACTTTCAACTGCATTGAAAAAAATGTACCACCATATTCTTTCATAAATAACATGCCCACATAAATAATGTGCCCACACATAGCACATCTTTTTGGAAACACACATACACAAATGTAAATACATTATTTGCATATACAATGGTAAATGTATTGCCTAATAATTTTTGCTGAAAGATCACTAAGTAATTTTCGAGTTGTAGGTAAGGTAGTCACAAGTTTATGTGGAGGTAACAATACAACTCTATATAGCCATTTTACTTATTATTTTTACTTATTATATGAACAAGAATAATTTTCAGAATACATAAAATTAAATTTTATGCTGAACCTTGACCTTTTCAAGAGTAAGTCATAGTAATCTTCATGTTCAACGTAATCCCAATACAGATACCAAATTCATTTTTCAAGGAGATCAAAAGGAAACTGTCAAGTTTATCTGGAGAAGAAATAGACCCCGAATAAACAAGTCATTTCTGAAAAATAAAATTGATGTGGGAGGCATAGCATTCCCTGACCTCAAAACATACTACACAGCAGTAGTAACCAAAACAGCATGCGACTGCTAAAATGACAGGTACATAAACCAATGGAACAGAATTGAGAACCCAGAAAGGAACCCGGGTATCTGTGGTCAACCAATATTCAACAAGGAAATAAACCTATTAAATGGGACAACTTTTTAAACAAATGGTGTTGGCAAAACTGAACTGCTATACCTCACACCATCCTCAAAAATCAGCTCGAGTTGACCTGAGAGTAAAGCCCCAAACCATAAAGTTCATAAGACACAAGTTGAGATCAAGCTTAGACGGTCCAGTGCTTTGTATAAAGAGAGTGCCAAATACAGCCAGAAATGCACAATCTGGAAAGGAAAAAACTGATGAGTGGACCTCCTAAAGATTAAATCCTTGTACACATTAAAAATATTTTCCAGCAGAGTAGACATAAAACTTACTGACTGGAAAAAAACATTTGGCAATACCATCTCAGACAAGGGTCCTATAGTAAAAGTTTACAGAGTTTAGAAGGCCTCCATAAGAAAAAGATTGATAATACAATTACAAAATGTGCAAAAGATGTGGAAAGACTTTTCACAGAAGAAGATATTCAGATGGCCGACACACAAAGAAATGCTCAAAATCACTCAAAACCACAATGAGATGCCATGTCATCCCAGAAGCAGTGGTAAAGTTTAACAGGACAGCAAATAATAAATACTAGAGATGTGGTGAGATAGGAACTGTTACACACTGTTGGTGGGATAGTAAAATGGTACAACCACTCTGGAAAGAGTTTGGCATTTCCTCAAAAAGCTGAATACAGAAATTCCATATGACCCAGGTATTCCACTGCTTAGAATATATCCTGAGAAAATTAGAACCAAGGCACAAATGGAGACTTGTACACCAATGTACAAAGCAGCATTATTCACCATCGCAAGAACATGGAAACAGCTAAAATGTCCAACCACAACCAAATGGATTGAGAACTATGGAATATTATGCAGCACACAGGAGTAATGATTTAATGATTTTTGAAAATAACTACCTAACTTGGCAGGGACTGGAGAACATTATGCTAAACAAATTAATTCCGTTCCATAAGAACAATACTGATAAGACCATTATAGAGAAATAGAAAGATAGCTAGTAAAATGTGTATGAGGATCTAAGGAGGAACAGTTGGGAGCAGAAGGTGAGGAGGTGGGAGTGGGGGTGGGAGGGAATCATAGGGTTGTACAATTTGATGAGTGGAGGAAGAGGTATGGAAAGGAAATGAGAAAGATCCAGTGTGAAAAAACAATGTATATGAACTTTGTAAGTAAACAACTTGTTGATTGTGGTTGTTGATTGCCTTCAAGTCCAGCATGTCTCATAGCGACCCTATGAACAAATGCCTGAAGCCCCTCTACAACTAGATACATTTATCAAAGTTCATAGTGTTTCCACAGGCAATGTTATCAGTTGAGTCACTGGTCATGTATAGCAACCCTATTTATAGCAGCTCTGAACCCTTCCCTATCCTGAGCTTATTCTGAAACACCAACCCCCATTGCCCCAGTTACTGTATTAATCCATCTTATCCAGGGTCTTCCTCTGCTATACTACTTCCTCTCCTTCCTCTCCTGTCTGTCCATCCTTCTGAGAATGAAGTCCTTCTCCAAGGACTGATCTCTTCTGGCAACATGCCCAAGTGAAGTGGAGCTTCAAAATCCTAGCCTCCAAGGAAACACTTGGTTTCACCCTCTCCAAGACAGATCTATTTGTTTTCTTGAGAATCCATGGTACGTTCAAGACTCTTCTCCAGCACGACCACTCAAAGGCATCTATTCTTCTTCTTCTATCATCCCTAGTCATTGTCCAACTTTCTGAGGCATAACAAGTAACAGAGAAGACCGTGGCCTGGATGAGGCGTACCTTTGTATCTAAACTGACATTGTTGCTCTTCAGCACTCTGGAAGAGATCCAGAGTAAACCAGTATAAAATAGAAATTTTATTGAAAAATAAAGACATGAAACTTCCAACTGTCAACTATATCTAGCTTTTATATTTTTAAAAGTAATAATAAGAATAAAATAATTTGTTAGACTCTATTGCACTTAAAGAATAGTAGCAATTTTATCATAAGAATAAATATTTTATGTGTATGGTAATTAACGTCTTTTTGCTACCACTTAAATTTTTTACTAAATAGTTAAAGTCTGGCCCTTTAAGTGCAGCGGAATCCATGCTAATTGATCACAGCAGTTATAGTTTCTCAAAGGTCACTTTAAAACGTGTAATAGGCTGCAATTTATTGTTTTTAATTTTGGTTTATCAAGAGTACTAAATATTGTCTACACTGCACACAACTCTCAGGAGTTCACTATGATCAATATTTAAAGTCTTCTTGAAAATTTTGGGATACACAGCATTCACCTGAGTATACAATTTAATATTTCTGATTATGGTGTGTGAAGATTACTGAATATTCTTTATACAGAACTGTGTAATAAACTGTTGGGACTACATATTGACAAGGAGGCTGTAGGGATTTTCATGTTGTTGTTGTTGATTGCCATTGAGTTGAGCGTGACTCATAGCAACTCTATGAACAAAAGACCTAATGGCTTTCCATTTCTGTCATTTAACCAAGTTCATAGAGTTTCCAGAGGCATGTGGTTTAGGAATAGGATGCCACTCCTGTTTCCAAACCTGTTTTACAACTGGAAGCTCCACCAAACACTGTCCACAATGGGAAACCATTTTGGTATTTGATACCCCAATGGTAGAAGGTTCAGTATCACAGCAAATCCAGGTTACTTCATACAGCACATTGACAAAGAGTGACATACAAAGTGGAAGAGGGTTTCTCCAGATATAACAGCACTAGTTTCAATTAGCAGTGGATAAGTGTTATCAAGTCAAATATGACTGAGAGTAAGCTTTGCACAAAAGACCTGAACTCTGTTCTATAAATACTCTACATTTATAGAGTTTAAAGAGTCTGTAGAGTTTTCAAGAGTTTAGGATGTGGAAGCCACTCCTCTTTTGCAGCATAAATCAGTCTGGAAGCTCATCTAAACATTGTACATAATGGCTAACCATTATGGTATTTGACAAGACTATGGAACACTAACACCCGGTTGTTTAGTTCAGCAAATATACAAGTGATTGCTGTGTCATTATTGGTACAAAACCTTGTACAAAGCATAAACATGAATTTGGAAGGCTCTTAGCGTTGGTGAACTCTGAGCTAATAGCTATGATACTTCATTGAAATGGCTTATTTCTGTATCGATGGTTTTCTCTTTCCTGTCATGGATATAAGGATACTGTTGTAGGTTGTTTTTGGGTGCCATAAAGTTGACTACAATTCATAGTGACCCAATGAACAACATGTCTGTACCTTGCCCGATCCTAAACTATACCCATGTTCTTTGCCATGCTCAAGTCCATGGAATAGTTACTATGTCAATAAATATCACTGGGGATTTTCCTTTTTGGCTGACCCTCTAATTTTCCCAGCATGATGTCCCTCTTCAAGGTCTGGTTCTTCAAAAAATATGACTGACGTAAGCGAGACAAAGAGTCACTATCTTTGCTTTTAAGGAACACTTGGGTATCACTTCCTTCAAGACAGTTTTATTGTTCTGTTGGCAGTCCATGTTACAGTCAATCCTCTTTGACAACATCACAATATAAATGCTCAGATTCTTCTTTTGGCTTCCTTGCTCATTGTTCAACTTTGAGATTCACAGGGCATCTTTGAAAATACCATGACATGGATCCAGAACATTTTAGATTTTAAATTGACATCTGTGCTCTTTACAACTTTGGAGAGGTCCTTGACAGCAGATTTTCTCAATACAACCCAGCTGATTTCTTCACCTCTATCTGTTACCAGGGGTGTTGATTGTGAATCCAAGAAAAATGAGATTGCTAACAACTTCAAATTTTTCTCTCTCATGATATTGCCTATGTTCAAGTGGTGAAGATTTTTTTGTTTGTTTGTTTTCTTGACGTTGAGAAGTAAACAGAGTTGAAGACTGTAGTCTTTGGTTTTCCTAGTGGTTAGGGAGTCAACCAAAAATCAGATGGTTCAAATTCACCAGCTGATCTGCAGGATAAAAATGGACATTCTTCCTCTGTATGATTTACAGTCCCTGAAAACCTGCTAGAGGTCAGTTATGAGTCAGTTCCAACTCAATGGAAGGGACTGTAGTAGGAAAAAGGAAATAAATGGTGAAATAAGGCTACCAAATGGTTGAATGAGGCTACCAATTACTGTTGTATCCTCCTTTCTTGAAGTTCTAGGGGGGGGAAAGCTCAATTTATATGTGGAAGAAAGCCATCATTTTTCAATGCATTATTATGCATAAAATTAAAAAGGAAAATGGTATTTCACAAGCATACATTTTACACTGTATTCCTCTTCAAAATATACAAATGTCTTCAGCTCCACTTAGAATTGATAACATTTTTATAAACAAGAATTTATATTCAACATTTAATCTGAAATGGTGCAACATAATTTCCTTTAGTTTTCCACTTTAAATAATGTGTTCTACTACTCTTCCTAAGATAGAATTCTAACTCTCTTTGATATAAAATTATTTCAGATTCTTAACTATGGGCACAGATTCTATATTTTATATATACCTACTGCCATCAACTCAATGGCAACTCATGTCACTCTCCACAGGATTTATGAAGTTTTAAATCCTAATGAGAGGAAACCCATCTTTCATAGAATGACTGGTAGGATCAAACTGCCAACTTTTCCAGTAGCGGCTTGAAAGTTAACAGTGCACCAGGGTTCCTTGTATTTTATATATGGGGGGAAAAAGATAACAAACTCACTGCTACTGAGTCAGTTGTAACCCACAGCAACCTTCCATTGGGATGCCAAGGCTTTACAGGAGAAGACTACCCATTTTTCTTCTCAGGAGCAGC
>NW_006399770.1:8935843-8939607 GCF_000299155.1 Elephantulus edwardii
CTGGCTGCTGGTGCCAAGACTGTTGACTAAATTCGCTAATTTCACCATGGACTAAGGATTTTGAGACTATTTTAGAATCATGTTAAGTTGTTCCATGCCATTAATCTGTGTTGTCCACTCTTTTCAAAGTGTGGTCCTCACACCAGCAGTAAAATCAGCATCTGAGACTTTGCTAGCAACACCTTTGCTGGCCCTCACAGATTTAGGCATTAGGAACTCTTGGTGAGGGATGAAGTCCAATAATGTGTGTGTTCTAATAATCCATTTAGGCATGGATGCTTGCTGGAGTCTGAGAACCACCAATCTTTTGGAGTCTCACCTCAGCAAAGGAATTTCTGTACGTAAACATATCACTTCAATGTATCATCTAAACAAACGAACAAACAAAAATCCCCTTTAGCAATAGTCATACATGGTACTGTATATGCATGTTCTTGTTGTTACTGTCCAGTGGAGTATGATTCATCACGATCCTCTGACCAGCCAACCTGAACTTGGCTCTATCCTGCACCATTCTCATCATCTCTGACACAGTAGAGCGCATTGCGGAAGTCACTGTGTCAATACATCTCATTGGGAGTCTTCCTCTCCTTTGTGGACATTTGTGGAGCTTCCCAAGTCTGATGTTCTTTCCCAGGGAAAAGCTTCACCCAGCTACAAGCTCAAAGCTTCATCATCTTTGCCTCCAAGGAGCACTCTTGCCACATCTTTTCCAAGACATATCTGTTTGTTCTTTTGGTAGTCCCTGGGATATTAAGTATTCTCCAGCACCACAACTCAAAGGCTCAGTTCTTTTATACAATTTATAAATATAAATCTTAAATCCAAAAGTTGGAGCTAATCTGACTTTTTTTTTTATTATGTAATCAGGCATTTGCTTCCAGCACGTTTCAGGATCTTCAACTACTGAGAGGCAGTGGCATTTTGATAGTGCACTAGATGTTAGAAATAAATAGGCTGGCTTTATAGCCAGGGTAATGCTGGGCAGTTTGGACTGATGCTTAGGGATTTAAGCCAATGAATGGATAAAGATGGTGATGAATCTAATTCTAGTCATGCCCTCCTTTCCTAATTTCCCTTTCCACTGTTTGGTCTTCTCTCACTTTTCCTTAGGGAGCCAAGTGATTGATAGCCTAATCCAATGACTGTATTACAGCTGCCTCAACTAGGACTCTTTTCCTTATCATTAGCAGTTAGCCTATGGTTAAATTCACAGCTCACTGGTTGGTACAGCCCCCGAGATTTAAGGGTCTGGCCTTTAGAAAATATTTAACATAAAACTGAAATCTTGACATACTGAGAACTCAGTTCTCGGCAAGGCTTCTTTAATTAATCCAATGTACTGTACCATTGTTCTGTATGAGAGGGTGACATAGTGAACTGTTTCTGAAGCTTACAGAGATGTGTAGTTCTAAATTAAACAGTCACTGACATGTACCTACACTGATTTTTTACTACAGTAGATATGCATAAGGCTGTGGATATTTAAATTCAATCTCAAATGGTGACACAATACTCTCTAGTTTTACTTTCATAATAGAACTTTTTTTTATTAATTTCAAGCTTGAAATAATTCTTTATAGGGAAAACACATACATACACACAGAGAAAGGAAAGAAATTTAATAATTCATTACCACTGCTGCAAAGGTAAGTTTTCTTAATATGCTTGTCAGAGCCCTTTGGTTTACAAAGTGTATATTTTCTTAGAAAGTGGTAGACAAAAACAAAACAAACAAACAGAGGAAATCCTAATTCTGAACCAAAGGAAAATATAGGTGATTTCTATGTACCCGTGAATTTGCTGGTCCTTTAATATATTTGATTCTATCATTTATCCACAGGACAATAGTTAATTCAAAATAACTAAGGAAAGGATGTAGACCTTGATCTATGCTTTAAACCTTTGCCCTTGCTCCAGTCCGTGGATGAGCTGTGAGCATCTATGAATATGGCAGCTGAGTCCCAGATGAAAAATTATGCATCTCATAAACTGCTATCCTGCTGAAATGTCAAGTCAAGGCAAAGCTGTACCTCAAACTCAGCACTTGGCATTTTCCTTCTGTCTGCTTTGTTGCCATGAAGCAAACATGAACAGTGAGGATTTGTGTAGGGCAGGTAGCAAGCGAGCTCACTGTCAAAAATCTATTATTAGGGCTCTGATCTCCTGCACAGCTGCACGACGGCCAAACGGAGCAACTCAAGCTCTAGAAAAGATGATATAATGAAAGACAGCATCCTTTGTCAATGTATACATGAATAGATTGAAATGGGCATTATTAAAATGAGAAAATTTCTAATCCCGAGCTCCTCTCAACCATACTGATAATTTATCATGGAAAATATAATTCAGCATCTTTGTTTGATATTCTGAAAACATAGTACATATAGATTTATATAACAAAGTCTTTAATACTCTGATTGGTTAAAACTTGTGATCTTCTAAGGGTTTCTTTATGTTAATGTTATATCCTAAGAATGTTATAATGTGAATAATAAGTCAGATTCTTATATTTTGATATACACACATGCATACACATAAAATATAAATGAATAAAAAATATAGTTCTTTTTGGTATAATTTATCATTACATATTTAATGAAATTAAATTCTGTCCTAATATATTGGGCTATGTTAGACATTTCAATATTAGAGGCTCGGTTCTTACTAATAGTTACATTCATACCCTAAATTTTAAGACAGATAGTAAGTATATTTTCTAAAATGATTTTATGCATCAATAATCATGTGATTGACACATTTTTAAAAAATCTCATTAACAGTGACTTTCTAATAAACAAAAGAAAAAGAATTATGCCAGTATTATTTTATGCAAAC
This sequence comes from Elephantulus edwardii, assembly GCF_000299155.1. Taxonomy (NCBI): domain Eukaryota; kingdom Metazoa; phylum Chordata; class Mammalia; order Macroscelidea; family Macroscelididae; genus Elephantulus; species Elephantulus edwardii. The sequence continues at coordinate 8,938,682 of NW_006399770.1, forward strand.
TAAAAAGTCCAAAACATCAGATTCAATGTGTCCTGGTGCTGCAATAGTTAAGTTCTTGGCTTAATACAAAAGCCAGTGGTTCAAATTCATTCAGTAGTTTATGGAAGAAAGACCAGAGAATCCACTCTCAAAAGATTAAAATGTAGAAAATACTTTCAGGCAGCTCTGCTCAGTCACAGGATATTGCTGTGAGTCAAACCAACTCAATAGTACTTACCAACATTAAAAGAACTGAAGCTATTTGACCAAATTCTTCAGTTCCATACATATGTAAAAAATATTTTCAACAAAAAACTAGAGAGTTCCCAGTCTACTATATATTTACTCACCTTCCCTATTTTACACAAATATTCATTGTTGTTGTTGTTATGTGCCATCAAGTTGCTTGCGACTCATAGCAACCCTATGTACAAGAGCCCTAAACGCCCTTCTATCCTGTGCCAAGCTCACTGTCTCAAACACACTCATTCCCACCACTCCACTCACAGAATTGATCCATCTCATCGAGGACCTTCCTCTCCTGCGCCGTCCCTCCATTCTCCCAAACATGATGTCCCTCTCCAAGGACCAGTCCCTCCTTGCACATGCCCAAAGTATGTCAGACAAAGCTTCAGAATCCTTGACTCTAAGGAGCATTCTGGCTTCACCCTCTCTAGGACAAATCTGTTTGTTCTCCTAGCAGTCTATGGTATATTCAGTACTCTTCTCCAGCACCACAGCTCAAAGGCATCAATTCTTTCCATCATCCCTATTCACTGTCCAACTCTTTGATGCATAGCACATAATTGCAAAGACTATAGCCTGGATCAGATGCACCTTAGTCTCCAGCCTGATGTCGTTGCTCTTCAGTACTCTTGAGAGGTCCCTCACAGCTGACTTTCCCAATGCAATTCTTCTCCTGATTTCCTGGCTGCTGTTACCAAGAG
>NW_006399770.1:8947793-8948946 GCF_000299155.1 Elephantulus edwardii
AAAAAAGGAAGAAATATACAAGAAAAAAAAGTTGCCTATGTTTAGCCATTACATTTTGCCCTCTCTGGTCTCCAGCTATATTAGCTACAGACACATAGTCTTAGTGATAATCAACAGCTACGGGGCTAGGACAAGAGAGAGAGTGCTTTCCACACTGAGAACTACTAGAATTGTGGCACCCACACTTGAGATGAGCAAGACTTGAATGAGGCTGGAGCAAGACCCTGTTGAGAATGAGACCTTGGTGGAGAGACCTTGGTAATGGTGGTGAAGAGAGTGTGGCATTCACCACAACAAGATAAATGTAAACAACCAATTGCAAAATTGGCACAGGTATGAACAGACATGTCACCAAAGACAACATTCTGATGGTGAACAAACACATGAAAAATATTCAAAATCCCTAGCTCTAAGAGACATGCAAATCAAAATAACTGAGTGATATCATCCCACCCCAGTAAGATTAGCAAAATTCAATAGAGCAGCAAACATCAAATTCTGGCAAGATTGTGGAGCAATTGGAACTTTTACTCATTATTGGTGGGTGTGTAAAATGGTGCAACCACTCTGGAAGGCAGTATGCTGTTTTCTCAAAAGATGGAAATAGAAGTCTCATTTGACCCAGCAATTCCACTACTGTTAATATATCCTAAAGATATCAAAACTGCCACCCAAGCAAATATATGCCCATCTATGTTTATTGCTGCTTTGTTCACAATAGAAGAATTGGAAACAGCCCAAGTACTATCAACAGAAGAATGGATGGAGAAGCTATAGTATATTCATACAATGGAATACTACACAGCATTGAAAAATGAGGAACTAATGAAATATTATAGAAAATGGGTGACCCTGGAGAACATGTTGAATGAAATATCTTAATTACAGAAGAACAAATCCTGCATAATGCCACTGTTATTAAACAGGATGGACATCAGGTTGGGGGGAAACTAATAAAAGAGGAAATAAATAATGTACACTGTATTGAAACAGATGAGAGAGAGAACTGTTTAAAAGGGATATATGTTTAGGTATTATTTGCATGGCAAGAGGTTGGAATAAGAGCTGCATAGGAAAATGGACTGCGTTTGGGGTTGTTAAACAATGAAAGAATTTTTTTAACTGAGGAGGACCCGAAGCACCTGCTACAGAG
>NW_006399770.1:8949645-8953069 GCF_000299155.1 Elephantulus edwardii
GATGACTGCCTCTTGGTCCAAGTATAGGTTTCGCATTAGCACAATCAAATGTTCTGGGATTCCCATTCTTCTCAGAGTCAGCCATAGGTTGTTGTGATCCATAGAGTCAAAAGCCTTTGCATAGCCGATGAAGAACAGATAGACATTCTTCTGGTATTCTCTGCTTTCAGCCAAGATCCATCTAACACTAGCTATAACATCCCTAGTACCAAGATCTCTTCTAAATCCAGCCTGCCCATCTGGCAGTTCTCTGTTGACATACTGTTTCAAACATTTTTGGATAATTTTCAGCAGAATCTTGCTTGCCTGTGATATCAATGATATTATTCAATAATTTCCACACTCTGTTGGGTCACCTTTCTTTGGAATGGGAACAAATACTGATCTCTTCCAGTCAGTTGGCGAGCTGGCTGTCCTCCAGATTTCCTGGCACAACTTAGTGAGCACATTCAGGGCAGCGTCTGTTTGTAAACATATTAAAATGAGTTTCAATTTATGATTAGAGTTAACTATGTTGGATTTGTACAGAAGCATCATGCTGTAGCATAATTGTTACTATTAGGTGTCATCAAGTCAAGTATGTCTCACAGTGATTTCATGAACAGCTGATCTGAACCCTGATCTATCCTTTGCTATCCCCACCATCTTTGACACATTACAAACCATTGCTGAAGTCACTGTGTCAATCCATCTCATTTGGAGTCCCCTTCTCCATCCCTGACCCTCCATCTTATCAAACAAGATGACGTTTTTCAAAGAATAGCCTCATCTAGCTACATGTCCAAAGTATGAAAGGTGAAGCTTTACCAACTTTGCTCCCAAGGATCACTCTGGCTGCATTTTTTTCCAAGACATATCTGTGTTTCCTTCTGCCAGTCCTTGGGATATTAAGCACTCCTCTCCAACAACACAAGTCAAAATCCAACAATTCTTATTCTGCCAGTTTTATTCACTGTCTAGTTCTCTGATACATAGCAGGTGACTGAGAAGACTATGGCCTGTCACAGGCACACCTTAGTTTTCAAACTTACATATTTCTCCTCAGCATTCTGGTGAGGTCCCTGACAGCAGACTTGCCCAATAGTATTAACTATTGATCCAAGTAAGATGATATCATTGACAACTTCAGTCCTTTCAATCATTGCATCATAATGTTGACGGTTTGTCCTGTAGTGAGGAGCTTTGTCTTTTTGATGTTAAAATACAATCCATATTGAAGGGTGTGGTTCTAGATCTGCTGCAATAAGCATTTCATATCTTCTTCACATTCAGAAATCAAAGTTATGTTATATGCATAACACAGGTTGTTGATGAGTCTTCCTCCTATCCTGATGCTACTTTCTACTTCATAGAGTACAGCTTCTTAGATTATATGCTCAGCATAAAGATGGAATAGGTTTAGGGAAAGGATACAACTCTGAGACACAGCATGGTGCTGAATCACCAGATTGACTCATTCCTACCTACGTAAATGTTTTCATTGCAAAATATTGTAAAATGTTCATTGTGAACCCAATGCTTAAAAAGATACTGTTTTAAACCACTATATTGACTCAAGCTTGTGTAAATTCCTTAAGCTACTATCCACATTTGTACTCACTTCCAGCCCTATAGTTGCACACTTACAAATTATAGCAGAATCTCTAAGTTATATCTACTTTATTGGTATTAACCACATTGATTTTAAAATAAAAACACTCTTGAGAGGCTTAGAAAAGTAAGAATTCAGAATTTATTGTCCAACTAGTTTTCAAATCACTCATTACTTACCTGTAGATAGCAAGAGCATTTATGAAGCATGATATTATTTTTTCAGAAATACACAGTTATTCTTTAGGCATTCTGTAATTTCTTCAATGTGATTAACATTTTGTTTCATACAGAAGAAATAAGCAAGGTAGATTTGATGAAATTATTGAAAATCAATTTTAAAATTCATACATTACAATTGGATAAAATGTGTCCTACTATTTTAACTGAGCAAGCTGATACAGAATCAATAATTTCAAATAGCATCCAAAATTAAAAATTAAGAATATTAATATCCTTTTATCATAAAATATAATACGTTTGGCAAAGAAAAGTAATTTAAAACATGAACTAATTTTTCAAACTTGCAGGACGTTTACTATATATTGATTGAGCCCAAAACACCCATCATAGTTTTAACTAAGTGATTTGTAAGAGCAATTTTATAATTTTTTCCCCTTTGTCAGTGTATGTGTGTGTGTGTGCATGTGTGTATGTGTGAGAGAGAGACAGATAGATAAATGTTCAAGATAAAGAAATAATAAAGGAAATTAGAAATACATTTGTCCTCTTCTAATTAATAAAAAGCATCAAAAAACAATTCCCAGTAGTAACAAAGAATTATCCAAATAAGTATACTCATAAACCAGATTCTTATGTTATTTTAGCGCATACATATAATTCTGTTACTTCTGATGCAGTAATAAATGAATAAGTTATATTCATGGAAACATATAACGAGAAAGACAACATTAATCTAAATTTTATGCAAAACCTATTCTTAAACATCTCTTAAAGAAGCTTGCCCAAGGGGCGGGGGGGTGCTTCCTGGGAAAATGCCACATCAGAGTTGTCAATGGTAGAGATGACAGTATAACTGAAGATACTCACAGTATTTGCTGATGAGGCTAATAAAAATGTCTAATAGACAAAATAAGAGAAAAACTAATGGATTATCCGCTTGAGGATGGTGTTTGAAAATGAGTTGAGAATAGAGTTTCTTCCAGTTATATGGGGCCAATGAATTTCTCCAAAACCAATCTAAAAGCTCAGTAATCTGCTAAACTATGTAGTGATCCATCAAAGAACTACTTTGAAAAATGTTTTCTACTTTAATGTTGAAATAAGGAAAGGTAGCCAAGAACAACTCATCACTATTACATTCATAGTGTCCCAGGAACATTAGAGCTTTAGATAAATCTTTAACAACAGTACCGTAAGACTAAATTTTTGTGTGGTAGAGAACTTAATCAACTATCTTAGTTTCATAGGGTAAGGTGTGTGCGGGAAATCCCTTCTGAATATCAACAACCTATCATTTTTTACAATATTATCAACTAACCATATTACTATATACTAAACATATTACTATATTAACTAGATAAGTCAACATTTAATGGACCTCTTGTGTGAACATAAATCTGGTCAGGTATTTTGCCTATAATTAAAACACTGTTTATATATCTTTTCCCTAGAAATTTGACACCTGTAGTTGAACTGCTTAGATTCAAATCACCAACAGGTAAATTTGAAAAATGTAGTTTCTATAATAACAAACCTTTAGATTAATTCTTGGAATGAGATTCTAACCTACTTTCTTATGAATTCAAACTACAACAAATAGTAACAACTTAGTTTTTTATAAGCTTAATGATTTACTTAATAAGGAAATCTC
>NW_006399770.1:8958195-8997234 GCF_000299155.1 Elephantulus edwardii
TTTGTCCTGGAAAGGGTTAAACCAGGTGGCTCCTTGGAGGCAAGGATTCTGAGGCTCCGTCTAACATACTTTGGACATGTTGTGAGGAGAAACCGGTCCTTGGAGAAGGACATCGTGTTTGGGAGGGTGGAGGGACAGCGCAGGAGGGGAAGGCCCTCTATAAGGTGGATTGCTTCAGTGACTGGGATTATTGGGATGGGTGTGTCAGAGAGTGTGCAATTGGCACAGGACAGAGCAGAGTTTAGGGCTGTTGTACATAGGGTCGCTATGAGTCGCAAGTGACTCGACAGCACATAACAATAACAAACAAAGATAAAAGCAAACTATGGAGGATGGGTGGGAAGGGAGGTAAATTTACAACAATGTAAGTGAATGAAAATCTAATTTCTCTATAATCTTTCATATTAGAATCTCAATTAAAAAAAATTAAAAATACTTCATAGCTTGTATTACCATTGGGTAATTTCCATTACCTAGAAATATTTCTTGTGAAAGCACCTACTTTGGTCATCTCAAATGAATGTGATATTAAATATAGACTATTCTGTGGTTTGGGGGAAAAAAGTGTGGCATTCCTGTGGAGAAACTATGGCAGGATGTGACCTGAGACTTCTTTCATCTATGCTGGTCACAGTTAAAAGTTCTTGCCTTTGATGATGGAAGGGGAAGCTGACTTACAACTACTCTGAGGCAAACCTTGCTGGATGATTTGGATTTGACAGCTGAAATGAAAGTGGAGCCTGGCTTAAATCAATTGTGGTTTGGGACTGCTGGGATAAAATGTGGATTTGCATTGGGTGATATTCTTTGCCTCCCCCACTTTTCAACTTACCTCTTTAATGAACCCTATTCTCAGTACCACAACTGTGAGTCAACAGCGAATAAACTCGTGCTGCTGCTGTGGCTCTAGAGGCACCATGGGGCTGGGCGACAGGCTCTCTGTTCTGGGACAATGAGAGGCTGTTCTGTTCTCACTCCTTCTGGCCCTTTTCAGAGAGACACTCACAACCCTCTTTAGACACTTTGATTCCAAGGTACACTCATGAGCTGGGACCAAGTTTCAAGAAATATCAATGCAGGTTATTCTAGAATCTAGACTAGCCATTTTTGAAGCAGTTCAATGGACATTCCTTACCTGGTGTTGCCTTCATAACACTTTGTTGTAAAACATGTTGTTGTTATTATATGGTATCGAGCTGATTATGACTCATATCAACCCTATGAACACTGGCTCTGTACTCTGCCCTATCCTGAGCAGCCACACCTGAGCCCATTGTCATAGTCATTGTGTCAATCATCTCATCCAATGTCTTCCTTTTCGTCACTGACTCCCTACCCTTCCAAGCATAATGTCTTTCTCTAAGGACTAATCCCTGTTGACAACATGCCCAAAGCATATGAGACAGAGCTTCAAAATCTTTGCCTTCAAGGAATAAACTGGTTTCACTCCCTCTAGGACAGACCTATTTGCTCTCTTGGTAGTCTAAGGTATGTTCAATACTCTCCTCCAGCTCCACAGCTTACGGGCACCGAGTCTTCTCCTGTCATCCTTAGGCACTGAACAGTTCTCAGATGCACAGCAAGCAATTGAGAAGACCAGGGCCCGGATCAGGTGCACCTTAGTTTCTATATAGACATTGTTGCTCTTTAGCACTCCTGAAAAAGTAATATATTACTCTCTATTATTCTCAAAAATATCCTGTACTGATGAGTCAGAACTGTCTCATAACTAACCTTCTAGCAGACTTCCAGAGGCTGACAAATTACACAGGAGGAGATAGCCCATCTTTAGCTCATGGAGTCACCGGTGGATTTGAATCACCAGAGAGGCACCTCTGAAAGTGAAATGGGATCACTTTTCTGGTAGCAAGATCTCAACATTTTCCCATTTACGTAAAGAAAATGAGTAAACAATACCTTACATTCAAGACAAATGGATGTTTATTCTGAAGGAAGAAACCATAAAAATAGAATGGAGCTAGGGAGTACACTGCTTGAGCAACATCTACTTTGCCGACAGTGAAAATATGCACTAGAAAGAAGAGTGAAGAAAAAATTAAGCCTTTAAATTGTGGTATTGGCAAAGAACATTGTGGATATCATAGATTGCCAAATGAAGAAACAAATTTATTTTTAAGGAAGTGCAACCAGACTGTTCCTTAGATGCAAAGAAAGTCTGATATTGTCTCACATTCTCCGAAGATGGGACCAGCGGGGCCCAATCCTGGAGAAAGGCCTGCTTGAAAAAAGTAAGTGGAGGGAAAAAAGAAAAAGATCCTCAATGAGATAGATTGACACAGTGACTCAGCACAGCAGCAATCATTTAGAATGGGATAGGACTGGTCAAGCTTTTCTTCTGTTGTATACAGGGTGACTATGCCTACTTGATAGCATCTAACACCATCAATAACAGTAAGTCTGTCTTGAAATGCAACCAGGATGCTCCGTAAAGGCAAACATAGTGAAATTTTGTCACACATTGCACATGTTTTAAGGAGGCCAGTCCTAGGAAAAAGACATCATGCTAGGGAAAGAGATGCAGACTCTTGACAAGATGGATCAACATAGTAACTGTAACAGTGAGTATGAATATGTAAGAGATGGTAAAGATAGTTCCGGATAGGGAAAGGCTCAAATCTGTTGTTCATACTGTTCTTATGAGTCATAGCTGATGACATGGTCTCTAAAATAATTACAATACCACAATCCAAAATACAACTCTATTTAATTTTCACCTTTAAAAGAAAACAAGTTAAAAACAACTGTGATTCAATTAACTCTTATAAGTGGCATATCCCCATTCTCTAAGAGAACACTTAAGAAGGCATTAGAATTCTGTGATGGGAAAACATCTTTTTTCAATCTTGTAAAGATCATCCAGCGTGTTTCATGTAATTTCTACACTGAAGTAGTACTTGAAGCCCTGACAGTCATGTAGGAAAAAACCAGGAATGGAATGGAGCTGTTTTGATCTTTCCACCACCCCTGAATGTGGCAACAATTATTATTTAACATTTATTTAGCACAGTATTGTACAGCGAGGTTTTGCTTTAATCCCTTCTGAAGGGACTTTCTTGTAGGACTTGTTTTTGTTCCAAAATATATTACCATTGTCTGTTTAAACTGCTTTTCAGATTCCATTACCTTTAAATTGAAACAAGCATTGCTTTAAAGGTGAAAAAAGAAGTCTATTAATTTTGTCAATATAGAGAAAGGCTATTTTCAAAACATATTGTTTAATGTAAAATTACTTCATATAGACCCATTAGAAATGAGGTAGAAGCCCTTAAAAATGTGAGGGAGCTTTTATTGTTTAAAATGAAAGTTCTACCCAGGCTTAGCTGAGCTTATAGTCCAAGTAAATATTTATACATGGATTTATAAATCTTAGAAATAGAGTTTTATGGAAATGTTAACAGGCCCTGAGGTATAGCTGAACGTGTTTTCAGGTACTGCTATAATTTCCAGAGTGTATGCTTAAAGACTGTAACACAAAAGACTTTTTCTAGTGCTGTAATTTTGGAATTTTATTAGACTGAGTTATAGTATGAGAGAATATTCAGAAATTGCAGCTTAAATGAGAAAATGTGAATGGTGTTACTTATATAAAATACTACTGCAATAGTTCTTTTATTAATTTTTAATGTTCAACACCCTCTGTGACCTCCTTTATTCTCCTGCTGTCAACATGGCAGGCTAGAAAAATTGAAACGGGCTGACAGAAAACATAGTGCACGTTGCAGCCCAACTTGGAGGCTCTCAACTCCCTTTCTGTGGAGCCTGCTAACACAGGCCACGCTATTCTGCATTACAATAATATTTAAGGCCTTGTGCGATAGCTTCTGATGAAAGCAGTTGTGTCTGGCCCCTGAGCAGGTGCTCCTCGTCAACCTTCCTCTTTCTGACATTGTGGGAATGGCATTCAATTAAACACAGACTGTAACCTTTTTTTATCATGGCTCATAGACACACTTCATGCTATCAAAACATAATACCTCAGCATGGATAGAAGCTTTATTTGTGTCTATCCAGCCTCCTCCCAAAGCACATTTTGGTTTGATTCAGCAATGCTTTTCTTGAACAGTGGGACACTGCTATGTTATGTATATTTACCACTGTCTCTATCACCAAGGAGATTAATCCCCATACCAGTACAGTCAAGAACTTCACAGCATTGTCTTCACAAAGATCAAGTTCATGTCATAGCAACAGAGTATACAGGGAAAGGATGCTGAACAGGATTAAAAATTCTCTTCCTTTTTAAAATGCAAGGGCTAGGAGATGACAAAGAATGCTTAAAGATGTGAGGTCTGCAGATGTCTTGCTAGCTATCACTCTAAATGCAACATTTTAATGATTTGTTGGAGGCAGTGTTAAAGCAAGATTTTTGGAATGTGATTTTTTTTTTAATTCGAAGAAGAATGAAAGACAATCTAGGATATGAAGCTGATATTATAATCACAGTGCTTATATTTCCTCTTAGTCATTCTTTACCATTGAGTCAGAATTTATCCATAGCTGAATTTCCATTGAGTTTCTAAGACTTTAAATTGCACAGGAGGAAATTGACTTTCTCTCATGTTGCTGTTGGTGGATTCGAACTGCCAGAATGACATGATCTCTGGGTTAGCAGTGCAAGTCAGTATGGACGACATCACCAAAACCTTCATTAGTAATTAATAAGAGAATCATGACGATGAGAAATTCTAATAAAAGCGCAGACCACAAGAGAATCAGACTCTTGTAATACCCTGTCTCAATATCTTCTTTTTATTCCACAGTTAGTAGAATCTTCACGCTTGATCTGTTCCATCTGTTGGAACCATTAGGAATATTGACCAACAATGAGTTACAAGAATTTGGGATTATAAAAGATACAGTGCTTTTGCTTGTAGCATGACCTCCTGATTTTTCAGCAATCTGAGAGGAAGCATAATGCCAGGAAAGGGACTCTCTTACCTGACACACCACCATATGTGGTCCGCTTTCCAATTCCCACAGCTGGCCAGGGTATACCATTGGCATTTAAGCCCATCAGACCTGAGACAGTATTGGTGGCTGTAACACCATCTGCACCACCTTTGAAAAACACATCAACAATTACATGTAGTTCTTAAAGGGGCAACCACTTAAACTCATTCAGACCCACACAGGCCAGGAAAAGATGCGTGTTATTTCTCTTAACATTTCCTCCCCTCTAGTATCTTCTCTAATGTAACACCCACAAGGGTGCTTAAAATGCAAGGCATAAAATAAATGTTTCATTTGTAGCTACTTTGTTTTTTCCATTATTATACAGACTTTTGATGCCACATGTGATATACAGAGTCATATTTTTCAGGTCATCTACAATGTCTTTCCCAATAAGGGTGCATTTCCCCCAACAGAACACACAAGTCTGATTTTGAAAGCTGCACATTGTCTGCATGATTTTACACATTCAACAGCTATTTATTGAGCATGTATTTAAGTCAAGGTGCTAGACTCTATCAAATACAATACCAGAAAGAAAATTCATTACAATTGAGTTGGTTCTGACTCATAGAAACACTGAAGTAAGAACCTGTCTGTTATGATTCCCAAGGCTGTAAATTCTTAAAGGGAGCAAATTGCCACATCTTTCTTTCACAGAGCAATGCTTGTTTTGAATATCAGTCTGTTGCTGACCTTTCAAGTTCTCAACGACAGCACCACCAGGGATACTTAGCAAATAGGAAAACTTTAAGCTCACTGAAATTGAGTTCCCCCCTGGTGGCGTGGAAGCTTTCCCTTAGCAGCAGAACTCCCTACAGATTATGCCATTAAAACTTCCTAATTTCCTATAAGGGGAACTTATCATCCATTTCTCATTGTTTAAGCAGATATCTTTTTATTTCTTGAAAAATTTCAAATGTTCTTATTGCTGAATTGGTATATTCTTTGGTTCTCTCTCACACATTGCCATCAAGCTGAAAATGACTCTTAGCTGACCTTTCAGCAGGTTTTCAGAGACTGTAAATCTCATAGGAAGAGACAGTCCATCTTTCTCCCAAGTAGCAGCAGAGGATTTGAATTGCGTACCTTATAGTCAACAGTCTTGGCACTAGCAGCCAGGAAATTAAAAGGTGCATTGCCATGGAAAAGTCTGCTGTTAGGGACCTTTCCAAAGTACTGAAGAGCAATGGTGTCTCTCTGGAGACTAAGGTGCGTCTGCTACAGGCCATGGTCTTCACAATCACTTGTTATGCATCAGAGAGTTGGACAATGACCAAGGAGGATAGAAGGAGAATGGATGCCTTTGAGCTGTGGTGCTGGAGAAGAGTATAGAGAATACCATGGACTGCTAGGAAACCAAACAGATTTGTCCTGGAAAAGGTTAAACCAGGTGGCTCCTTGGAGGCAAGGATTCTGAGGCTCCATCTAACATACTTTGGACATGTTGTGAGGAGAGACCGGTCCTTGGAGAGGGACATCATGCTTGGGAGGGTGGAGGGACAGCGCAGGAGAGGAAGGCCCTCTATGAGGTGGATTGATTCAGTGACTGGGATAATTGGGATGAGAGTGTCAGAGACAGTGCGATTGGCACAGGACAGAGCGGAGTTTAGGGCTGTTGTACATAGGGTCGCTATGAGTCGCAAGTGACTCGACGGCACCTAACAACAACAACCACAACAACCTTAGAGTCTGGGAGCTCTGACCGCCTAGTGGTAAGAAGTTACACTGCAATCGCAAAGGCATGCAGTTCTATTACACTAGCTTCTCCATGAGAGCAAGCCAGGCAATTCTTTTTCATGGAATTTACTGCTTCTGAAAACCCTCTAGAGGATCAGCTATGAGTCAGTCCCAATTAGACACCACGCAACACCATCAACAACAACTTTTGCTTAGCATCAACTCCTTCCTTAACAGGTTCCCAGATCTCCTGATTTGGTACATTACAAGGTGGAGAGTAGCATACTTCTTGTGAGTATAGTTTGTCATGAAATTCTTTGCATATGAAACAGAGTCTTATTCCAAAAAAATTATCAAGGTTCTCCCACTCTTGAATGAAAATTTGAAGTCACTGTTCCAGCTTGACTGTGGATGTGGATTAAATGAGACCAAGGGGTCAACAATAACTTTTGTCCAACTCTGAAAGGTCCTATTTTAGCAAGGCTTTATAATTTAGGCTTATATAACAGGGAAACTTTCCTAAGTTATGGCCTTACCTTCCTTTGCAGCTCTTGCGATGCTAACGATATCAGTGACATTTGGGGTCAATTTGGCAAAAAAAGGCAACTGAACAGCTTGTCTGACCCAGCGACAGATGTTTCGCACCAGCTCTGGATCCTGTTCAAATAGGTCAGTTAAATATAGGATAAAATTAGAGAATTGTAATCAGAATGTGTACCTGAACAATAGCAAAACCAGAGATGTGAAAGACAAATTCAACTTGACAATGAGCTACATGATAGATCTGTCCAATTCCTCCTCAGTATTACACCCAGACTCATTAGGGGAACTAAGGTTAACACACTTCAAGTGAACTGCAAATTCATCACATAAAGGTTAAATTCCTCAAGGGAGGCTTTGGAAATAAAATTACAAAGAACCGAATGGAAAAAGCATTTCTCACTTCCAGATTAATAAATAGCAACAGGGATGAAAGCTAAACTTCTGGTGTGGCAAGCTCAGCAACCATTACAAGATTTCTGATGGCTGCCTTGGTTCAAGTCCAGTAAGAAAGTATTCCAACTGCTCACTCCTGATTTCAAGCAGGACTGCTGCTTTCATTATTGGAAGATTTTTGTATCGCTGAAGTGCAGGCCAAAGAAAATCCCTATATAACTCAATAATAAATGTAAATATGATGTGTACTATGTGTTAATATGGAATGCTTCACCTTAGATTACGTGTAATCAATCAGATCAGTGACTTTTAACTTTCTTTTGTAAATGTATCCCAGGTCTATAAGCATTTTGCTGTACTCACCTACTTAGAAGAACTGATCAAATAAAAAAAAAAGAAAAAATCAAATGCTCATTTTCAAAAATAAAGAACAGATATTTCCTTGCACCTGTTTCCTATGATTTTTCAGGCTTTTATTTTCTCATGGGATAAGTATCGTTCAGAGGGCAATCACCTATCCCTTTTCATTGAAAATAACTTAACTGTAGTAATGTTCTTTGATTTCAATGCATACAATAGTTCTTTTTTTCTCCCTTACTTTTAGTGCAAAATTTATTCTGACAGGTACTGATAATGTGCTTTGATAAATTACCTTAAAATATGCAACAGCAATTCATTATTGAACTTGGTAATATTATCTTAGCCAGCTAAACTGCTTTTTGAATAAAAGAAAAACCCAGAAAAATAAAGACATATCCTTAAACTATAAAATGGTAGGCAAGTGTATCATTTGTAATTAATGTTTTTTCTATGTAAGGAAAATGCTCTTTGCATTTTAACCTTTCAAATTCCTTTAAGATGAGATTTCTAATGTTATAACCTTTAGAAAGAACCTTTTCATTTAAGTCTAATGCAGCTTGATCCTTCTTTTTTTGATTACTCTAAAAGTTATTCATTTATGTGTTGAGATACTGCAATAAAGTAATTTGTATTATTGTTATCAGTTCTTTTCAGCAAAACTTAATAATTTTAACAAGGAATCTTGGGCTTGGTTTGTTCTCTTGTCAATGAAGTAATTTCTTCATTAAACATAAATATTAAAAAAAGCGCAATGACTAATACTCTATGGGGTACACGGTGCATTATGAATAGTAAAATCTAGAGATTTAGCTGTACAAATTCTAACTCATGAAAATGGAGATCTGCCCCAGCCCATACAATGTTCATGAAATATTTATAAACGCTGCATCGGCATTACGAAGGCAGTTGCATCTTTGTGACTTTCATTTTTAAGTTATGAATTTCCATGGGAGTTAGGCTAGAAATGACAGCAACTCTGTATGATATGAATTGCATGTCCTTTGTGGAAGTTCTCTTTAACATAGAATTTGACAATAATTTAAAGATCACTAGAATTGCATAATACAAGGATGGTTTCCTGATAATTACTGAAACAAATATAAAATACTATTTAATACAATAAACACTAATAATTTAATACAGGCTTATGTGGCTCTCAATAATACTGAACAATATGTCCTTAAAATTTACTTCTAGTATTTGTCAGATTTTTATTCTGCTGATTTTCACTTCAACTACATGAGTATTTTCAGTGAATCCCTTTTACTCATTGCAAAGTTTTTCAAAGGGGGTGTGTTGTCTTTATTTTATTTTTGTTGGAAATATGATCTTTTACCAACTGTTATTTACATTAATTATGTGTCTATTTTCCATAGCTGACATCCAAGCAGATATATGCACACCCATGTTCATTGCAGCTTTGTTCACAATAGCAAGGAGTTGGAAACAACCTAAGTGCCCATCAACAAACGAATGGCTAGAGAAGCTGTGGTATATTCGCACAATGGAATACTATGCTGCATTAAAAAACAAGGAACTCATGCAATATTATTCAAAATGGTTGACTCTGGAGAACATTATGCTGAGTGAAATATCCCAGTCACAAAAGGACAAATATTACATGATGCCACTGTTGTAGAATGGGACGGTCCTTGGGGTTGGGGAGAGACTGAGTAAGATGGGTTCAATAATGTATACTGCACTGAAACAGAGGAGGGAGAAAACTGTTTAAAAGAGATATATGACTAGGTATTTCTGTCATCACCGGAGTCTAGAGCGAGGGCTACATGGTGGAGGGGACCTGGGGGAGGGTTTGTAAAACAATGAAAGAATCCTTTCTTTTACTTTTCGATAATTTTTGACTCATGTACTTATAACTTGCTAGTCAAATTTGTGTCTTCTAGGTTGCAACACCCCCATGATACATCTTCAAGGATATGAACACGTACAGCCAAGCACAATCAATAAGAGTGCATCTAAATTCCAAAATCAATCTCCATAATAGTCTATGTGTTTCCTACTGCCAAAGGGGCCCTTTAGAGTAGTGAGAGAAGATCTTCACCCTGAAACCCACAGCGTCCCTTTTCAGCAGGAAGTAGCTAAGAGAATACGCCATCCCCTTTTCCTTATGACTCAGGGTGAAGTCTCTCTCAGGGAGGAGTGATAGGGAATGGCAAAGGACACACCGACAAAGGAGATTAATCAGAACTGACTTTGACAAGCACTGTGGCAATTGGACAATTAAAACAGACATTCGGATGGCGGGGAAGAAGAACAAACTGGGGAGGAGGGTAGAGAGAATGGTGCAGCAATGAAGGAATGAAAACCCAAAATCCCTGTAAATGTTCATTAAAACTAATAAAATTTAATAAAAAAATTATGTGTCTATTTTAAGACACTATACTTTGACTCTGCTATAGTTCTGAGTAAGCGTGAGGGTGGTCAGATATATTTTATCTTTACAGCCAATCCAATCAGCTGCTGATTCATTGTTAAAAGATGCTGAAACAAAATTTGATCATTTGACAATCTTAGTAACAACTTCTAGCCTATATTATTGTGACAACAAATGCATCTCCCATAAATTGCAAAGTTTTGTTTAACATACATCATAGCGAATAATCTAATACAAAAAGAAATGACATATGGATACCACTTTGAATGAGGCTTTGTATATTGGGGAATTAAGAAAAAACAACAAACTATAATTACTTACATTTTGCTGGCTAACTCACACACAAACATTCAAGATATACAATATACAATGTTTGACACTCTCCTTTTCAAGTAATAATTATGATATGGATTTTTTTACTACTAATAAGCTAGTTTAGAGAGTTTTATTGAAAGGAAAAAACTTCAGAATAGGAACTACAAAAAGAATTGATAGTATCAACCCAAACAAAATTACAAAATAGTTCTGAAATGTTATTTCCAGTTACAAAACCTAATAGGTATTTTTGCATTATGAATAAATGAATGAAAACTTAGCACATTTTCAATTGCTCTTATTTCCTCTTTCTGTGTCTCTCCATCAAAACATAGTCCGTCCAAGTTAGAGAAAAGACTGAAGTGTTTTGTTTTTGTTTTTTTTTATTTGGGATTAATGACAGTCATTGATGACAGAAAATGTTTAAAAACATAAGATCTATGAAGACTACTTTATACACATATACTATTTTATACACTTTTACACACTTAATATTGTGAAGAAAAAACAATAAGCAAAGATACACGCAACAGTTTCAAAAAGACTCTCAATCTAAGGTTAACAATCTCAGTCTCTTCAGTATCTACCATAATGCTGCCAACAGGCCCAGGGGTGAGAATTTTTGCTTTCTTGATGTTGAGCTTAAATCCATATTAAAGGCTGCAGTCTTTGACCTTTTGCAGCAAGGTCTTCCTCAGTTTCACAAGCAGGGGTGTGTCATCTGCATAACACAAGTTGTTGATGAGTCTTCCTCCAATCCTGATGCCACACTCCTCCTCATAGATCCCAGTCTCCCTGATGATCTGCTCCACACATAGATTGAAAAGGTATGGAGATAGGACACAGCCCGGGCATACACCCTTTCTGATTTTAAACCATGAAGGGTTTTCTTGCTCTGTTCTGATGATTGCCACCTGGTCCAAGTATAGGTTTCACGTAAGTACTATCAAGTGTTCTGGGAATCCCATTCTTCTCAGAGTCAGCGACAGTCTGCTGTAATGCACACAGTCAAATGCCTTCGCATAGTCAATAAAACACAGATAGATATTCCTCCGGTATTCTCTGCTTTCAGCCAAGTTTGGTTAAATGTTATATTCTTACATGAATGCTAACACTAGCATTTGTTGTGAAATACCTCTACATTGAATGACAACATTTTTACTTAAAGGTTACTACAAATGGGCAGAACCTTTAAAATTTTTCTATTAAACACTTAATATTCTTAAAAAAGTTATTGCTATAAATTGAAAAATACTAATTATTACACCATTGTAGCTAAAACACCAGACAATGAGACAAAAGTAGCAACTAAAAACACTGGCAGCAATGAAAATGAATATCTGGTGTGCATGCAGACAAATCACATGATGCTAAGATCCTTTGTAATTGGATAATAAGAACAGATCATCTCAATGGAGTGCATTAGAAGGGTCAAAAGTAAATTAGTATAGAGTTTTAGTGCTCAATATATTGAAACATAAACTGGGCTTACACAGAGTAGTTTTTATATATATGACTAACTGCAGGATATTTTTATTTAAAAATTTCTGTTCAAATACTGCACAAAATTTTAGAGTCATTTTAGTATCGCCACCTCTGACAGTGTCACTACGTGCTTTCTGTACCCGCTAAAACTCCTACTAATGCTACTGCAGCAAGTACTAGAAAATGAGATTGTGAGAATTTCTTGATAAGCTTAAATTACAAGTGAAATTTTTGACTTGAAGCAACATTTCTCTCCAATTTACCTGGTAATTTTTGCTCTGTACAATTCTTTTCAAAATGGATTTCTAAGATGCTGGCATTTCAATGAATCCCATGAAAATTTTACCAGTTATAAAATGTTTTCCACTAAGGAACTCCTATGTCTTAATTCACATGACATGTCAAGAGAAGGCTGGCATTTTTATTATGTCCACTTTTCTGATAGAGAGAACTGGGGCTCGCATCATTCTGAGTACCAATTTCACCTTCTTAATTTTCTTTCCCATTATCATGTCCCAAACTATCATCTTCTTTTTAAAATTGCTCCCTGAAGTGAATTTCAGCCCTCAATTGTAAACTAGAACTGTAAAAAGCTTTTCCAGTTTTTTCCCCTATAAGAGTAGATAGAGCCTCACAGTAAGAGCAAAAGTAATGCATATATCCCTTTACATCAAATAAGATGGAAAAAGTTAATTGTTTCAGGTACAATTATTGGTAAGTGAAAAAATTGTTGCAATGGAAATGAGAGTTAGCACATGTCTATATTTTTTGCATCTGTTTCCTTGACTTAAGAACACAATAGATGGTACAAACACTTTGGAAAACAGTGTGTTAGATTCTTACAAAGGTAAACATGCATTTAACACTAAACTCATAATTTAATTCTTACTTACATATCTTAAAGCATGTTGTTATTGTTGTTAGGTGTCATTGAGTTGAGTATGACTTATAGTGACCCTAAGAACAACAGACCTGAATCCTGTTCTGTCCTATGCCATCCTCATCTTCTCTGGTACACATGAGCTAATTGCTGCTGTCACCATGTGAATTCATCTCATTGGAGGTCTTCCTCTCTTTAGTTGGCATTCTAGCTTTCTAAGCATGATATCTTTTCCAAAGGAATAACCTGTCCTAGTAACATGTACAAAGAATGAGAAATGAAGCGTCCAATGAGGGAGCACTCTGATTGGACCTTTTCCAAAACGTATCTATCTGTTCTTTTGGCAATCTCTTTCTGTCATGATTTATTATCCAGCTCTCAGAGTCAAACAAACAATTGAAAGTACTATGGCCTTAATTAGGCTGACTTTGGTTTTCAAAGTAACATTATTGCTCTTCAGTATTTTGGAGAGGTCCCTGACAGCACACTTAATCATTGTAATATGTCTCCTGATCTCCTAATTGCTGATATCAAGGGTGTTGATTGTGGATCCATATATTGTCGTTGTTGTTGTTATGTGCCGTCGAGTCGTTTGCAACTCATAGCGACCCCATGTAAAACAGCCCTAAACCGTGCTCTATCCTGTGCCAATCTCATTGCCTCTAACACACCCATCCCAAGTACCCCAGTCACTGAATCAATCCACCCCATAGAGGGTCTTCCCCTCCTGCGCTGTCCCTCTACTCTACCCAGCATGATGTCCCTCTCTAAAGACCTGTCTCTCCTTACAACATGTCCAAAGTATGTCAGACGAAGCCCCAGAATCCTTGCCTCCAAGGAGCAGCCTGGTTTAATCCTCTCTACGATGAATTTGTTTTTTTTTTTCTTGGCAGTCCATGGTACATTCAATACTCTTCTCCAGCACCACAGGTCAAAGGCGTCAATTCTCCTTCTATCCTCCCTAGTCATTATCCAACTCTCTGGTGCATAACAAGTGATTGCAAAAACCATGGCCTGTATCAGGCGGACCTTAGTTTCCAGAGAGACACTGTTGCTCTTGAGAATTTTGGAGAGGTCCCTAACCGCTAACTTTCCCATCGCAATACGTTTTTTGATTCCTGGCTACTGGAATCCACAGGAGCCAAAATATGACTTTAATTTCATACCACCTGAATTTCAGAATCATCTCAGGAATAGGTTTCAGGCCTTGAACACTAATGAGTGAAGAATTGGATCTATATGACCATACAAATTCTACCAGATGCCTGTCCATAGCAACATTTCTAGAGGTAGTGTAAACTTTGAAACATCCTAATAACAATCTATCAACAGGTGAACAGATAAACAAATTGTCATATATCCACATAATGAAATACTATTTAGCAATAAAAAGAAATAAACTACTGGATAATTCAACAACTTGGATACGTCTCAAAAACCATAATTCTAAGGTCAAGAAACCAGACATATACATGCCATATTGCTGAATTTATAAAAATGTTACAATTAGAGGCAGCAGTAACTGTAGGAACACTGTGGGGAAACCTCCCCACCTCAACCAACCTTGTGGCTTTTACTCTTAGACTGCAAAGTGTTAGGTCACTATCTTTAGTCAGATTCTGCTGTGCTTGAAACATTTGCCTCTGAGGTGTGTTTTTTATTAATATTATATTAGTTTATTTACAAAATTTGAATACATTGATTTCCAAAACAGATCTTTCCAATTTCTCTCACCCCTCCACACATCAAACTGTTCAACTCCACGATTAACCGCCCCCCCCCACACACATTATCATTCCTCTGCTTCCACAAACCCCTCCGTTGGATCCTTATACTCATTCTACAATAATGATTTTATACAATATTTGTCCTTGTGGGACTGAGTTAGTTAAAGCTAAAAACAAACAAGCAAACAAAAAAAATCCCACAGAACTCAGAGCATATAAGGAGTGTTCCTAGTCTCTTATTATATATGCTTTATCTAATACTACTATTTAAGCTATTATTTGCAGTTTTTTAGCAAAAAGTGACTTCTAAAGAATAATTCTTTGAAGCTTTGTAATGCTTTAGAGATGGTTAAATGCATGTTGGAAAGATATATTAAAACCTAGATAAGGTTTTCAAGTGCTCACAAATGATTTTTAAAATTTCAGTGGCCTGAAACAAAGGTGGATTCTTTATTGCATATTTTAAAAATGGCTGCAGTGATGTTGATGGATTTCATCAAAACATATTTAATCTTACTCATCGAAAATGGCTCTTTTGCTCTACGACTCTGTATATGGTTGTTTAGATTATCTTGATTGGAAGTACTCTGAAAGAAAAACTTGGCATGAAAATGTATGCTATATTATGTTGGTATTATTATATTTTAAGGTAATAGAATGTTAGAAGTAGAGATAGTCATAAAAACTGTTAATTCCTTCTGGCCCTGGTACAGACAGGTAAGGTGTGAAGCATGTGGCAATAGTGACTCCCTGCTACCATTTCACCGAGCCAGAAATCCAGGCTCCAACTTGCAAAGGCACTGGCCAGGGTGCTGAGTGGAGAGGCAACCCCCAGACTGGGCTCCTGCTCTATGGCCTCCCTTGAGGACATGCAGTCCCTGAAGCACCTCAGAAGGCAACTGGCACCCAGGTGGAAGATGCTGCAAGTGGCTGTGACATCAACAGAAAGCCTGAAATCAGTGGAAGGGGAAGTACATGCACCATGGAGCTGACACTGCAAATCAGCCACCCAGATCAACCGGTCACACCAGCCTTTTGTTGGGACCTCAGCACCAACAGCCTCTCCCCCTGCCCACCTACCCCCAGTTAATAGAAGGGACCACCCACTGCCATCAAGGGGATCAAAGCAGCTATGTAGGATAGGGAAGAACTGCCCTGCAGGCTGACTGCTTGTTTTGCAGCAGTGTTTTAACCTCAGTGCCTCAAGTCCTAATAAAAGTTAAAGGGGGGAAAAAATTATTCATTAAAACTTTAACTATAAAAAATTTTACTAATAGAAAAACTTACCTAATACATAGTGCATAAAACAGCTGCTTAGCCTGTACCAAATAAACTCAGATTACCAATTTACTTTTAAGTAAGCAAACATAGTAAATATTACTTTTGTAGTATGATTCCATCAGTGCAGGGATAGTTTTCATTCAATGTGTGATGTATGCCAATCTTTGTACCAAACTCCAAGTTACACCCTCTGAATTATTCTAAAATGCTAGAGTATTATCAGGATCTCTTGAGTTTGCTTTCATTAAATAATAAAGACCAGGAACTTTCCCTGTATATGATATTGTTTATCTGTTAATTAGAATGCTAATATTATTTGTGTATATATAATGCAATAAAGACGTTGCTTATTGTTGACTTATTAACAAGGCTGTGAAGCATGACCTGCAAAATCCCACAATATTTATGAAGGAGGTTATGCATGTGCTTTTCTGATACAAGTAAGTGTTCAAAATGTGAACCAGCTGAGCAAAACTGAACCCCAGCAGGTTTCCCCAACACTGCATGCAACACACTAAAAGACTTAATGGGTGATGAAGTGCAGGCACTTGCCTGCACTGTGTATATGGACTCATTTTCAATAAGGGCAAGTGAGTATTTAAGTATATAATAAGGTGTTTTTATTATTTGCTGACCTCAGGCAGCCTGGCATTTGTTTTCTTAATGCAAAGCCTTAGTGTAAACAGTGTAACAATTGATATTTTATACATCTGTTACTCTGTTTACTTAGCCTTTCTTTCCAAGGCCTAGGTTTAGAAAAACAACCAGAGCACAAACCCCAGTATCTTTATAATCCCATCTTGGTGTGAATGATTAACCAACAGAAGAAAGAAGTGAGAGTAAAACAGTGTTCTGCCCTGGAGCATCCACTATGCTGATATATTTAGGATGAAGAGAGTCTAGGGAAGTTATGCTTATGTCCTGGGAACTTTATGAAATCTAGGCAAGAAAAAATTACTGCTGAGATATTTTTTAAATAAAGTACCAGCGAAAACCTCAATCCCTAGGCAGTGAGTGGTTGTAGCTACAGGGAACTCATCCATAACAGGTTGGTATTGTTCCTTGGATTTCTTCCTGCTGCTGTTGTAAAGGCTAAAAGTATCTAGCCCACTTCTCAGTTTTGGCATCCCTATAGACTGTTTTTCCTCTTGAGTTGAAAATGTTGATGTTGTTAATTGCTGTTAAGTCTATGACTTAAGCCTATATACAAGCCTGTGATTTATCGTGCAACCTGAAGAACAAAAGATCTGAACCTTGTCCTATCCTGTACAATCCTTTCCATTTCTGAGATGCTTGAGCCCATTGTTAGAGTTACTGTGCCAGTGAGAGTCTTCCTTTCTTTCTCTGAGCCTGTACCTTTTCAGCATGATGTCTTTTCCCCAAGGACTTATGCGAGAAATTTTGTTGAAAAGGTTTTTCATGAAGATGTGAGAAGAAATTAAGTGTAATATTCATAGACTAACTTTATTGACTTACTTGTGCTTCTTGGCACTGGTTTATAAATTTACATAGAATAAAATTTAAATAGACATGATTGGAATTTCAAAAAAGGGAGTAAGAGAGGAAAAGCAATGAGAAAATTGTTAAAAGAAGCACCAGAAGAAACGTTCCAGATATCATGAAAAATTAGGAAATCCACATTCAAGAAGCTCAGCAAACTCCAAACAGATCAGATCCCAAAATAAAATCAGCAATATATATCATAATAAAATTCTCCAAAATCAAAGAAAATGATAGAATAACGGTGAGAGAAAAACAAAGAGTCACCCAGTCATTGGAGAGCTACATCATGCTTGGAAGGGTGGAGAAACAGCACAAGAGAGGAAAATCTTGAATAAGATGGATTGATTCAGTGACTGGAAATAGGCTCAGGATAGAGCAGGGTTCAGAGCTGTAGTACATAGGGTCACTAGAGTCGAGGTCAATTTGACATCACTTAATAACAAACAACACCACACAGGAAAATCAGTTAAACTCTGATTTCTCAGTAGAAACCATGAGAGCAAGAAGACAATGGGATGGCATAAACCAAAGGCTGAAAGAAAAAAATTGCCTGTATCCTGTACCCAGCAAAGTTGTCCATTAAATATGAAGGAGAAGTTAGATCATTTGCATAAAATCAGGAACTTAAGTTATTCATGAAAATGAAGATGGAAAGAAAGACAGAAAGAAAAACAGAGAGAGAGAAAGAAAGAAAGAAAGAAAGAAAGAAAGAGAGAGAGAGAGAGAGAGAGAAAGAAAGAAAGAAAGAAAAAGAAAAGACGGTGTTTATGTCCCCAGGTGTTGTAAACAGTTAGACGCTCAGCTGCTAACAAAAAGGCTTGTGGCTTAAGATGATTTAAAAAGCAGTTAGGAACAAAGGCCTGGCTATCTACTTCAAAAAAATTATTCACTGGAAACTCTACAGTGTACAGTGCTACTCTGACACACATGGGGTTGCTATGAGTTGGAATTGATTCAGAAAAATTTGTTATTTACGTATAAAAATATAGATAAAGATTATATAAGTATAGTTGGGTAAATGATAGATTGTTAACTTTTAAAAATGGTTCAGGTTTCAAATAAAGGAAGCATAACAAAGCTACCATGTTGGGGCTTTTTACAAAGTTATGTGGAGAAGTAATATACCTTTGGTGAAGGAAGAACGAGGTCCCTAGGGTTATATGACTTATATATCTCTCATTCATCTTGTAGGATATGAATCACCAGTGATGCAGTGACAAAGGACAGATCTTGTTGTTCTTCCTTTGCAAGTAGGAGGAATTGCATTAATGATCATATTATTGAATTAATACAATACTAAAGACTGTGCTTTTACATATCAGCATCTCTATTTCCATTCTAATTTTCCTCACAGTTCCTGTGTCAGAGATGCATCCTGTTCCCATACCTTTTCAATCTGTATGCAGAACAGATCATTCAGGAAGCAGGACTTTATGAGGAGGAGTGAGGCAGGCATCAGGGTTGGAGGAAGACTCATCAACAACCTGTGATATGCAGATGACACAACCTTGCTTGCTAAAATTGAAGACCTGAACCACTTGCTGTAGAAGGTCAAGGGCTATAGACTTCAATATGGATTGAAGCTTAACATCAAGAAGACAAAGATTCTCACCACTGGGCCAACTGGCAGCATCATGATAGATGGAGAAGAGATTGAGGTTGCTGCCAGTTACAGCTTGCTTGGATCCATAATCAACACTCTTAACATCAGCAGTCAGGAAATCAAGACTAATTGCATTAGGAAAATCTTTTGTCAGGGACCTCTCCAGAGTGCTAAAAAGCAATGATGTCAGTCTAGAGACAAAGGTGTGCCTATGCCAGGCCATGGTCTTCCCAATTACTTGTGCTTTAGAGAGCTAGCCAATGACAAGGATGACAGAAAAGGAATTAATGCCTTCGAGTGCTAGAGAAGAGTCTTGAACATATCATGGGCTGCCAAGAAAAAAAATACGTCTGAAAAACAAATAGGGTGAAACCAAATTTCTCCTTGGAACCTAAGATTTTTGAAGCTCCATCTCACATACCTTGGGCATGTGGCCAGGAGAGACCAATCCCTGGAGAAGGACATCATGCTCAGAAGAGATGAAGTGAAGGAAGGACGTTGCAGTAGAGGAAGACCCCAGATGAGACAAACTGATACAGTAACTAGTACAATGGGGGTTGGTGTGTCAGAATTAACAAGACTGGCTCAGATTAGAGAAGGTTTCAGAGCTGCTTTACATAGGGTCAAAATAGGTCACAGGTTACTCAATGGGATGTAACAACATGTTATATTGGTTGTTTTGTTGTGGGTTTTTTGTTTTGTTTTGCTTTTTTTAAGCCTCTTGTTTAGAGTCAGTAAAAACTCAAGGAGGGCCTTTGTATTTAAAAGTCAGTTATTATTTTATTTTGGGGGAACGTTCTTCTAAGTGGAACAGCACTCTTCTGTCAATTTGCTGTACCTGGGTAACCTGTTTCTGAGGTAACCTGGGGTTGCTGTGAAGCTGCACCTTGTTCCATTGGGGTGTCAAATGCCATAACAATTACCCATGGTGGATAGTGTCTGGTGGAGCTCCCAGTTTAAGATAGGTTTGGAAGCAGGAGTGGCATTCACTTTCTAAACAACATGCCTGTGGAAACTCTATGAACTCTGAGAAATGACAATAGTTATAGGAAGGCTTCAGGTCTTCTGTTCATAGGGTCACTATGAGTTGTGCTAAACTCAACAGCAATCAACAGCTACAATAAGATATCACCTAATTGTTTCTCCAGTTGCAGTTTTCTTCTACCACATGTATTTGAAAATCAAACCCATAAAAACAATATTTAACAGTGTGGGGTTTTAAAAATATTTTTTTAATTGTTCAACTCATCATGTATTCATAGGAAATTGCCATTGTAAAAAGTATTGGTAGAACACAGATCTTGCATTGCATAAGCCATTGAAGTAAAAGTTTCTTTTTCTTTAACCTCTTACAATTGGAAGCTTCTGGCGGGAACTTTAATTTCACAGTCATTGTAATGTATTAATTAACCTTAATTAATGTCATAAAACAAAATATGTATGAATGACTGAATGAAACACCACCGTGATATGAAACTTACATGGAAAAAAATGAGAAAAAAAGAGCAGCTGAGGGAAGTAGTTAAATCTTGTGGTGGTGTGTGGTGACAAAGTCACCAGGCAATATCCAGCAAGCAGTAGTGGTATCTTATTCTGGTGCAAAGTGCTATTTTAGTTCTATAATTCTTGACATCTGCTGACTGGGCTTTAGGTTTCTGCCCTTTTTCTATGCCTATTTGTTCCTATCCACCCTGATTTTATAATATATAGTATCCTTATGATTAATCTCCTTTTCCTTTCTGCTACAGTGTGCTTCTGTTCCTGAAAAGCAAGAGGTTTAAATGATGCAGGTAGGTAGTTACTATCCAGCACTAACTATCCAAAGTGAACATGCTGCTTAATTATGGTATTGTATTCTCTTATAGGATGTTGATTTCAGTAAGAATTTGCTTTTTGTTCAGAATATAGAATGTAGTCTAGTGCATTGTCATCCAGATGGTCTAAAAATATGCTTTGTTGTGAATTCTGTGACAGATACAGTTTCTGGCTACTTTCATTTGAAAAGGAGGTAGGTGCATGACAAGTCTTTACATTCAAGGGCTATAGAGCAAGGAAATGTCAATTTTTATTTATAACTAACATTTTATACAAAATGGCAATTATAAGTCTAAGGCATCAACTTTGCTCTCAAAGAACTTATATTCAAAGTATAATCATGTAGGGAGCAAAAATGTGTCAAAAATCAGTAGATTATATAAGAAATGGCCTATGGAATAACTGTTACTATTCATCTATAAATCATTTAGCATTTGAGCATGTCATAATGAATAAGCCTGCGTACTACTCAAGAGACTCTAGAAATATATGTCACCCAGACCCAGCAGAGCTTGATTTTGAATGTATTAAGAGCAGCTGTGATTTCTTAAAAGATGGAGTGCAAACAGAGAATGGTAATAGACTCTAAAAGAAAAATATCTTAAGGCACTGAAATGAAATTAAAATATGATCTCCTTTTCTCTCTGAATACCTGCATGATTACTAACTCAACAAGAATCTTTCGTTTATCCCAACTCAGCTTTACAAAAGTGCCTGCAGCCTACATTGTTGAAAAAACAGTTGATGAAGCTTGCATGGGAGAGCAAATTTTCAAGTTGCTTGATATACAAAATCATATTAGTGCTAAAAGCAGACGAGTGTTTTACTTTTGCAATATTCAATAAACTCAAAGTACCCAAAGGACTACTAGATTTAACATTTTGTAATTTCCCCCCACTCTTTCATAGTTGGCTCCCTCTTTATAACGCATCCAAAGTAATCAATATGAATACTTCCTGTCCTTGCTTCTATGAGGCATTCTGGCTTCACTGGATATATTTGTCCATTTTTTTTTCTTTTCTTTCAGTCTATGGTATATTCAGGGTTATTCACCAGCATCATACTTCAGATATGTCACTTATGTTTTCAATCGTCCATAGGCATATAAAGTGATTGCGGATCATGGCCTCAGTCTGGTGCACCTTACTCATCAAAGTGCCATCTTTGCTTTTTAAAATTTTAAAAGGTTTTGTGCTTTTCTTTACAGCAAACTTTCCCAATACAAATACTGTTTTTGTTTGTTTGTTTATGGTTGATGCTTCCATAAATATTGATTGATGATCCATGTAAAATTAAATCTTTAACATCTTCATAAATCTATTTTTGAGAATCTTTATTTATATTTAGCAGTAATCTATCCTGAAGGCTTTGATCTTTACCAGTATGCATGCACTTGAAGTCTTTGCTTTCAGGAGCAAAGTTTTGCCATGTGCACATCAGAGGTTGTGACTGACTCTTTCTCGAATATTGATGCCACATTTTTCTTCATATAGCCTAGTTTTACATTGTTTTCCTAGCATATAGATTGCATAAGTATAGTTAAGTTTACAAACCTAAAGTTTACATTTCCCCCCTGTTTCATTATTATTATTAGTTTTAAAGAAAATTGACAGATTTTGGATTTCTATTCATTCATTGTTGCACTTTTCTCCCTGCCCACCGATCCCCTCCAGTTCGTTCTTCTCTTTGAAAAGTAAAAGAAAAATTCTTTAATTGTTTTACAATCCTGCCCCTCCCCAAGTCCACTTCACTATGCACCCTTTGTTCTGGACTCATGTCATGACAATAATATCTAATCATATATATCTTTTAAACAGTTCTCTCATCTGTTTCATTGCAGTATACATAATTTATCCCATCTTTCTCAGTCTCCTCACTTCCCAACGCCTATGTCAGTCCCATTTTACAACAGTGGCACCATGAAGTATTTGTCCTTTTGTGACTGAGTTATTTCACTCAGCATAATGCCCTCCACTGCCACCCATTTTGAATAATATTTCATGAGTTCCTTGTTTTTCAATGCAGCATAGTATTCCATTGTGTGAATATACCACAGCTTCTCTATCCATTCGTTTTTTGATGGGCACTTGTTCCCAACTCTTTGGTATTGTGAACAAAGCCATGATAAACATAGGTGTGCATTAAAATTTACATTTTTTAAGACTTATTTATTGGCCTATGTACCAATTCCACATGAGAACAATTAAGTGCTCTATAATTCCTATTCATTGCAGCATTATTCCTATTTTATTATGATACACACAGCTTTTGAATAGCCAATAAAACAGGTAAACATATTTCTTTCAGCCAATATACAGATGATGACATCAATTATATTTCTTGTCCTTTAATGAATTAAAGATTCTTAATGTTCTCTATTCATATAAATTTGTTGCTGATTTTGAATTGAGTAAAACTTTATTTGTATTATAATATAACAGGTATAATGGTAGAATGAGGATAGCTGAGTCTGACCTCTACAAAAGGGCACTGTCCCCATTAAAAACAAACGGAGCCTATAAGATCAGATATGGTCCCCCATCTCCAGCACCTACTTTTACTACTAACTAGATCCAAAATTCATTGCAAATGACCACTCAGTCCTTACAGAATCTCCTTTTACTAAGAGATGTGCCGTTTATTAGGGAAACATGTTGGGATGGGAGGAAAGGAAAAGAAAATCACACATGAAAGTCCGGGTTCAGTAAACAGCAGTTCTAAGTCAGGCTAATAGCAAGACACATCCTTCAATTATTTCAGACAGTTTCTCAGTCAGCTTCAAGATACCTCTAGTGTAGAAGCTTCTGACCCTGAAGGATGTGCACTGCTTTCTCTGCTTCTCCTTTCCTGGTGTTGGGGTTTCCGCCTCAAGACTTCTGGCCCTGGTTTACTCAGGTTACACCTAGACACAATATCGCTATAGTCTGGTGAGGTCCCTTTTTATGTTGACCTCAGAGCTGTTGATGATGTTGAAAACCATGAACAATAGCAAACCAAATATCTGCAGCTGAGATAAAAGGAAATCATGCCTCCAGGGGAGCCAAGGATGGCTGGTGGAGCCTCAAAGATTGATTTTACTCCTGTCTTTCTTTGATTATTTCTTCACCATTCAGATTGTTGCCCATAAAATCACTCAATAGAGCAACTTGAAGTTTAATCCCCCACCCCTTCAATTCTTTCACCATGAGAAATACTAAGTATGTTCCCTCTTGGTTTTCTAAATCCAAGTATTAGCATATTTGTTTATAATACTTTGTCTATGCCATCCTTTGAAAATTTCTGTCCAAATGTCATATTTTATCCTTTCTTCCATTTACTTTAGCTACACCTTGATCAAGAGCAATTTTCTGAATTTCTTCTGATATCCATCTTAGTATTTTCTTTCATTCTTGTCATTTCCATTATTCTTAGTTGTTTTTTTTAATAGATGATGTCTTACCATAACTCTTATGTATTTTAGCAATTAATGTTCATTTCAATACATCAGCTTACCCTTGAAGGAAGAATATGTTCAAGATCATACTTTGATTCTCATAGACATGTCAAAATTACCTTTAAACTTAAACTTTCATAGGAACAATTTATGGTCTATTCCACAGGAAGCTCCTGGTCTTCTCCTAATTGATGATATTGAGATTTTTAATAGCCTGTTTTACATATAAGCAGCTCACGTGAGTTCTGTGTGTTCTATATATAGTATGATCCACAAGAATAGTGTCCTTTGTGTTTTTAAACATATATGTATACAAAGAGTTATTGTTGATAAGTGAGTGCTGTTGAGTCACCTATGACTCTTGATAATAAGGTTTAATAGATATGGAAAGCTATTGTCTTTAACCTCTGTAGCAGGCTTCCATTGCTAACTTTGTCACTAAGCTACTAGACCTCCTGTGTGTGTGTGTGTGTGTGTGATGCAAATGATACAACCTTACTTGCTGTAAGTGAGGATGCTAGCTTACCCTCCAGCAGGTATTCTGAGGCAGTAATTCCCATGAGAGTTGACTACCCAGCTTTCTGGTATGGAGCAGTTGGTGGATTTGAACAATGTGCCTTTGAGTTGGCATTGTAGCTCTTCCCCACTAGGACCATCAGAGCTCCCTACATTTTACAATACATAGAGTCAGAACTGACCATAGCAGACCCTATGGTGGGTTTTCAGGGGCAGTTAAATCGCACATTCTCCTGCAGGGCAGCTCATGGCCTTGGAGTGTGCTTTCAGGATGGTTGTGCAGCTTGTTACCACTAGGGCTATCAGAGGGTGTGTGAATATGTGAGCGTGTGTGTGTGTGTGTGTGTGTGTGTGTGTGTGTGTGATTCTTATGTGCCATTGAGTCAGCTATGACTCCTAACCATTCTAGAAACAAGGGCTCTGAACTTTGCCCTATACTGAACCAATTTCACCATATCTTACTCACTTAATACCATTGCCACATTCATTGCCTCAATCCATTTCATCTAGGACCTTTACCTCCTGTGCTGACCCAAGGACTTTCAAAATCCTCACCTTAAAGGAGCAACCTAGTTTCATCCTCTCCAGAACAGGCCTGTTTGTTCTCTTGGCAGTCTATAGTATGCTTAAAAGTCTTCCATAGCACCACAACTCAAAGACGCCAAATCTTTTGTCATCCTTATTCATTATCCAGCTCTCAGATGCATAGCAAGTGATTGAGAAGAACATGTCTTGAATCAGGCACACTTTAGTCTTTAGACTGACACTGTTGCTCTTTAGCACTCTTGGAGAATTCCCTGACAGCAGATTTTCCCAATGCAACTTGTCTTTTGATTTCCTGACTATTGGCGCCAAGGCTGTTGATTGTGGAATGGAGTAAGATGAAGTTGTCATCTGTCATGATGGTGCCTATTGCTCCACATTGTTTTATTCACATTGAGATGCAAGCTACATTGGAGGCTGCAGTGCTTGACCTTCTGTAGTAAATGATTCAATTTCTCTTCAGTTTTGGTGAGCAAAGTCATGCAAGTTGTTGATCAGTCTTCTTCCAATCCTTTTTTCCACATCATTCTTTATAAAGTCCTGTCTCTTGAATAATCTGTTCAGAACATAGACTGAAGATTTATACGTACAGATATATTCCTGATGTGTTCTTTCTTGATGCTGAACCATGCAGTGTTCCTTTGCTCTGTTCAAACAAAAGCTTCTTGATGTAGATTATAAGTTTCACATGAGCACAATAAAGTGTTCTGGAATTCCCATTCTTCTCAATGTTAACCACAACACGCTGTGATCACACAGTTAAATGCTATCGCATAGTCAATAAAAATCAAATAAATATCCTTCAGGTACTCTCTGTTTTTAGCCAAGATCCATCTGACATCAGTGATAACATCCCTAAACACCACAGCCTCCAGTAAATCCAGCTTGTGTTTCTGACAGCTGTCTCTAGTCTTTTTTTTTTTTTTTTAAGTAATCTTCAGCAAGACTTCGCTTGCCTTAGTGATACTGTTTGATAATTTTCACGTTCTGGTGGATCACACTTTTAGGGAATGGCAATAAATATGGAACTCTTTCAGTTAACCAGGTAGCTGTTCTCCAAGTGTCTTGGCATAACATGGTAAGCACATCCAGGACTACAACTGCTTGATGAAACATGTCAACTAGTATTCCATCAATTCCTGGGGCCTTAGGTTTTGTCAACTTAGAGTAGCTTGAATTTCTTCCTTTATTACCATTGGTTATTGATCATATTTACTTTCTGAAATGGTTCTATGCCAGCCAATTCTTTTGCGTCCAATGACTCCATGCTTTCTTTCACCTTTTCTTTTTCTTTTGAAGCTAATTGAGGATAGAGATTCACTTGTACAATTTATACCCTTGTCTCCCATAGATTTTGTATGGTTCTTTTAAAATTATTTCTATTTTATATTGATTTGTTGTTGTTGTTGTTGTTATGTGCCGTCGAGTCGTTTCCGACTCATAGCGACCCTATGCACAACAGCCCTAAACCCTGCTCTATCCTGTGCCAATCGCATTGCCTCTGACACACCCATCCCGATTACCCCAGTCACCAAGTCAATCCATCTCATAGAGGGTCTTCCCCTCCTGCGCTGTCCCTCCACCCTCCCAAGCATGATGTCCCTCTCCAAGGACCCGTCCCTCCTGGCAACATGTCCAAAGTATGTCAGACGAAGCCCCAGAATCCTTGCCTCCAAGGAGCAGCTTGGTTTAATCCTCTCCAAGATGAATCTGTTTGTTTTCCTGGCAGTCCATGGTACATTCAGTACCCTTCTCCAGCACCATATATTGATTTATATATAAAATTAATATACATTGTGCTTCATTCATATACACTGTATTTCACATATTCCTTCATTCACATTGTGCTTCATACAATCATCCACAATCATTTTTTTCTTTTTTATTTTTTTTAATTTTCCCCCCCACAATCATTGTTTTATAAAATTAATCCTAATTGATCTATAGTTGACCTTGCCCTGTCTTCTCAGACACCTCCTGTAACTTTCCTAATTCCTTCACTCCCTTCCTCCATTTTCTTTTGATGCTTCCTAGATCATTCAAGATTTTACCCACAGCATTTTAAAGTATTATAATTTGACCTTGAATTTGTTTTTAAGTTCCCTCAGCTTGAGTGATACCAAGTAATTTCTTCCGTTTTGATTTTCTGACTCCAGCCCTTTGCACATTTTGCTATAACACTTTACTTTTCCTTCACAAGCTGTCTTTTGAAATATCATATATATGAGACCATGGCTTGGATAATGTGCACCTTAATCTTGAAATTTGCATCTTTACATCAGCCTTTTGGAGAGGTCCCAAATTCTCTTTCTATGCAATTTACCGCCTCTGAAAACCTACTGGAGGGTCAGCGATGGATCTGGTCCTACTCATTGGCCCACACACACAAAAATGCATGTGATATAGGTAATAGATATTATCACTTAAGACACACTGACAACTTAGAGATGTATTGTTAGATAGAAATAAAGGGAATGGAAAGTAGGTTACAGTGGGTTAAGAATTTATTAACTGCAAACACATACTGTCAAATAAAATCTACAACAGATTAATCTGAACCATCAAATCCTAGAACAACATCTTGTAGAAAATAGATTTGGAATAATTATGTATAATTTTTAGTTATTATGGAATCCACTTCCTAAACAACTAGCCACTGGAAACTCAATGAACTTTGATAAGTGTCAACAGAAAGTTATACAGTTATAGAAAGGTTTCAGGCCTTTTGTTCATAAGGTCGCTATGAGTTGTGCTCCACTCGAAGATTATCAACAACAATGACGATGACAACAATAATTAAAACTAATATTATAAAGGAATAGTTCCATCAGTTTGACATTTTGCCAAAGTAAGAAGATTGTGTGACTTTTTTAAGAGAAGATGTAGCTTGGAAAAAAAAATCTGTAGATCCTAACAAAATTAAGTCAAGGCTTAAGACCTAATGCATAACTTTCTTAATTAAGTATATCACTGAAATTAACAGCTAGGATGGGATCTAAAGGGGACTTTAGATCATTCCCAGATACTATTAAAAACTAGCATGTGTCAACACTTAATGATTTACCAAGGGCTCTCAAACATGGATTAACTATACCATGTTTAAGACTTGCCAGCTTTTTTTTTCTTTTTTATTTCACTTTATCCCTAAGTAACAGATGCAGTAGACACTGCTCCTTGCAATTTTGGATAATACATATGAATATTTCCTATTTTACATATATTTAAATAATTATTTTTATTGGCTTTGTTTAATTTTGAGAGAGAAAAAGAACACGTATTTACATAACTCATAGCATGTTGTATACTGTCCAGTCATAACCAACTCAAAGCTGACATTCCAGTGGCTTTTCAGACAGTAAACCACTTGGGAAGAGATTACTCGTCTTTCTTTCATGGAGCAACTGGAGGATTCAAACTGCATGCTTTTCCTTACCACTAAGCCACCAGCACTCTCTTGTTGTTGTTTACCCTCAACTCAGAGCTAATTCATAGCTGGCCCTCCAGTGGTTTTTCAGAGGCAGTAAATCACACTGGAGGAGAATACCCATCCCCTCCCATAGAGCAGGTGGTTGATTTGAACTGTGCACCTTTGTGCTGACAGCACAATTCCCTACCACTAATCCACGAGTTGTTGTTAGGTATCATGAAGACAATTTTGGTTCATGGAAACTCCAAGTGTCACAGCAGGACCTGCATTAACATTTTATTCAGATGCTATTTTTAGGAAGGTTTTTTTTCTTCTGATTGTAAAAGGATTATTTAATGATCATATTACATTTAAAAATATTTTTTAAATCATTTTTTATTATCCACAATGCAACAATCACTTTTAAAAGGATATATTTCCTTCTAATCTCTGTTATCAAGAATTTGTTTAACTTAAACTTTAGATATATTGTTCTTACAGGATTATATCCTTCATTTTCAATAAACTTTTTCCAAACTATCATTTCAACATTTGGAATACTTTCTCAAGGATTCCTGGTTAAGTAGTGGTTAGGGCATTCAACTAACTCAAAGCCAGAAGGCTGGTAGGCTGTGTCCATCAGCTGCTCCTCAGTATAAAGCTATGGTCATTTGCTTTCTTAAAGGTTTACACTCTTAAGTCTGATAGAGCAGTTGTCCTCTGTCATTCAGGATTGCCCTGGGTTATAGTCAACTCTATGGTTGTGAAAGTACTAATCCACCCTATTTACCTACCTTGTTTTATGTAATTATTTACCAAATTTTTAGATCTTAAAATTGTTTCAGAGTTTTATTATAAATAACACTAAATTTCTAACTTGATTTGGTAAACAAGTACTACACTTGTAGGCAAAATTTAACTTGAGATTAGAAAAGGAAATATAAAATATGAAGAGTTATGCATTTCCAAGGGCATATTAGCATAAAAAGATAACAATAGTAGAGAATACTGATAAGTGAAAAAATATGGTCAGATTACTGAAAATACACTTTGTTTTTATAAAGCTTCCTTAGGTAATCCTTTTCTAATCATCTGATAAATGTATATTTACATTTCTACATTTAAATGTTCTTAAAATTTAAAGACATTTTACTGTGCATATCTTTCAATTAATCTTTATGGAAAAGAGATATCATTTCTATATTTCTAAGTTCATTATTATATAATTTATTCATACCAAGGGACTTTTTTTACTTCTGTTCTTTTATGTTACATACAACCCTAATAATTTGTTTAAAGTGTGATAAATTAGAGAAAATGTATTCTAAAGTGACTGTTTGATATTACTCAAAAGGTGGATTTAGAAGAGACCATGCTGTTGTTGATGTTGTTGTTATGTGCTGTAGAGTCAACTAGGACTCATAGTAAACCTATGCACAATAGCTATGAACCCTTCTCTAACCTGAGCCAATCTCACTGTCTCTGACATAACTATCCTCATTATTCAGTTATTGTGTCAATCAATCTCATCCAGGATCTTCCTTTCCTGTGTTTTCTTTTCCTTGATCCTTCCAAGCATAATAGCCTACTCCAAAGACTGGCCCCTCTTGGCTACCTACTCAAAGTATGGGAGATGTAGTCTCAAAATCCTTGCCTTTAAGAAGCAGCTTGGTTTCACTCTCCCCTGGACAGAACTGTTAGTTTTCTTGGAAGTCCACAGTATGTTCAATGTTCTTCTTCAACACCACAACTCAAAGGTGTTCATTCTTATTCTGTGATCCTTGGTCATCCTTGCCCAGCTCTCTGATACAGAGCAAGTAATTGCGAAGATCATGGCCTGGATCAGGCGTACCTTAGTCTCTGGACTGATGCCCTTGTTCTTCAGTACTCTGGAGAGGTCCCTGACAGCAGATTTCCCTAATGTGATTTATATTTTGATTTTCTGATGCTGGTACCAGGGGTGTTGATTGTGGAACCAAGCAAGCTGATGGCACTAGGGATATCAATGCCAATGTCAGATGGCTCATGGCTAAAATAGAGTATCAGAAGGATGTCTATTTATGTTTTATCAACTATACAAAGGAATTGGACTGTGTGGATCACAACAAATTGTGGCTATTGTTGAGAAGAATGGGAATCCAAGAACACCTGTTTGTGCTCGTGCAAAACCTATAACTAGAGCAAGAAGCTTTTATCTGAACAGAGCAAAGGAAGACTGTATGGTTCAAATTCAAGAAGGAAGTGTGTTAGGGATGTATCCTTTTTCTATACCTTTTCAAGCCACATGTAGTATATATAATGCAGGAGGCTGGACTTTATGAAGAAAAATGTGGCATCAGGATTGGTGGAAGACTCATCAACTACCATGAGTTCTGCGGATGACACAACTTTGCTTGCTCAAACTGAGGAGGACTTGAAGCGTTTTACTGCAGAAGGTCAAATATTTCAGCCTTCAACACAGATTGCACCCAACATCAAGAAACTAAGGACCATTGTCACCGTGCCAATAAGCAGTATCATGATAGATGGAGAAAGGACTGAGGTTGTTAATGATTTCCTCTTGCTTTGATCTATAATCAATACTTTTGACACCAGCAGTCAGGAAATCAAAAGACACGTTTCATTGGGAAAATCTTTTATCCAGGATCTTTCCAGAGTGCTAAAGATGTCATTATAAAGACTATGGTGTCCCTGATGCAGGCCATGATCTTGTCAATTGCTTGCTATGCAACTGAGAACTGGACAATGACTAAGGATGATAGAAGAAGAATCAGTGCCTTTAAGTTGTGGACCTAAGAAAGAGTAGTGGACATATCATGAACTGCCAAGAGAACAAAAAGGTCTTTCCTAGAGAGGGTAAAACCAATTTGTTCCTTGGAGGCAAGGATTTTTAAGCTCCGTCTCACACAATTTGAGCACACTGCCAGGAGGGACTAGTCCTTGGAGAAGTGCATCATGTTTGGAAAACTAGACTGATAGTACAGAAGAGGAAAACCTTGGTTGAGATGGAACAACACAGTGACAGTTGCAGTAGGGCCAGGTGTGTCAGAGACAGTGAAGTTGGCTCAGAACACAGTTGTTTTTAGGTTCACTATGATTTGTAGTTGACTTGATGGTACATAGTAACAACAACAGCCTGGGGGTAGGGAAATTTGGTGAGTTAGGGTAAGGAGTGCTGCCAACTGAAAGGTCTTAGGTTCAAATCCACCAGCTATTCCACATGAGAAAAATGAGAACTCTCCTCCTGTGTGATTCAGTCTCTGAAAATCCATTGGAAGGTTAGTAAAGAGTCTTCTGACTCTGCAGCATATAATAACAAGGGTTTGGAAGTCAGGTAGGGAATTTGGTAAAATGAACTTAAAGCTACTATTAAATAGAAAGGAAGAGAACAACAGCAACCAAAAGCTGTAACTTTGTAAACATTACATAAATATGAATGGCTGTTAAAAAGAAATATATTTTAAATATGGACTTGCTACCTATTTGAATCCTACATAAATTCATTCCTATGGAGATGTATTAAATTTTAATTATTCATGTTAGAACGATACAAGTTATTTATATTATACACACATTTAAAATCAAGTATGTTTCTCTTTGGGAAGTAATCTGGGTTATATATGTACACTTTAAGCTTACTTTATTTCCAGTAACTTCTCACAAAGCAATGCTTGATAAGAAGCACAGCCTCAAGTCACCATGCATTAAAAGAATCCACACAGATAACTTACTCCCTTTTAAAAATAAAAACACACTCAAAACAATGTCTATCAGTTCATCTTCCTTTACCATATTCATTACTTTGATCCATTTTAAAACTTAGATAAAATGTAGATAACACATTGGTGTTTTATTTCTTTGATATTTCTATGGTATCACCAAATAACTTTTATAAAACTAAAATATACAATGTATATCAAATACATGTAACAAGTACTTAGAATTTCTAAAAGAAAAGGAAAAAAGAAGTCTAATTTTAGCACAAGGGAACTGGGTAGTCTCCTGTGTACGGAGTTATACTGCCAACCCAAAGGCAGGGCTTTGAATCCACCAGCTACTTCATGACAAAGATGGACAATCTTCTCCCCTGTGATATAAAACCACTTGCAACTCACTGTAGCACCAGGTTCATGTTGGCTCCCCCGTAAGGGCACATAATAGCAACAACAAGATATTCTTCTATCAGTGAACATGCAAATTAAGACAGACTAGGAAGAAGGATTGGCCACCCACTTCTGAAACATAACTGGCCTCTGAAAACCCTATGCACAACAGAGCACACTTAGATTAGACTAACAGATAAGGCAACTGAAGTTGAGCCCTCAAATTTAGAAACACAAAGGAGGAGAAACAGTTATAAGAAGAAATTAACAATTGGTACGTGGAATGTGAGAGGCATGAATGTAGGAAAACTGGACATCATAAACAAAGAAATGGAATGCATAAATATTGACATGTTGGGTGTTAGTGAAATGAGATGGATTGGAATGAGACATTTTGAATCCCACAGTCACACGATCTATTAGGCTAGAGATGAAAAAGTGAGAAAAAAATGGGGTCATTTCATAGTTAAAAAGGCCCTTTCTAGATCCATTTTGAAATACAATATTGTGAATGACAGTACAATATCCATCTGCACACAAGGAAAACCTGTTAATACCACTATCATTCAAATGTATGCGCTTACAACCAGAGCCAAAGAGGAGGAAATAGATGATTTCTATGAACTGTTGCAGTCAGAAATCGATCAAACATGTAGCATAGATGCATTAATAATAATGGGTGACTGGAATGCAAAAGTTGATAATCAGGAAGAAGGATCAGTAGTTGAAAATGTGGACTTGGTGACAGAAATGGCTGGGGATAGAATGATAGAATTATGTACAATCAATGATTTATATTCATAGCAAATACCTTTTATAAGAAACATATATGCAGGCTATTCACACAAATTTCACCTGATGGAATGCACACGAACCAGACTGATTACATCTGTGGAAGGAACCATTGGAGAAGTTCAATATCAGCTGTGATGAATAAGCCAGGTGCTGATTGGGGAACAGACCATCAACTGCTCATATGCAAGTTCAAATTAAAACTAAAGAAGGTTAAATCATATCCACAGCAACTAAAATTTGACCTACAGTCTATTTCCCATGAATTTCAAAACCAATTCAGGAATACGTTTGAGGCTTTGAACACTTTTGAACGAAGACCAGATAAGCTGTGGGAGGATATCTAGAATATTGTTCATGAAGAAAGCAAAAAATCATTTAAAAGAAGGAAAAAGAAAATAAGACTAAAATGGATGTCAGAAAAGACTCTGAATATTGCACTTAGAGTGCCGAAAAGTCAAAACAAAGGGAAGAAATCAAGAATTTAAGGAGCTGAATAGAAGATGTCAAAGAGCCGCTTGGGAAGAAAAGGCAAAGTCTTATAATGAAATGTGGAAAGAACTGGAATCAGAAAATCAAAAGGGCTGAACTTGCCCAGCATTTCTCAAGCTGAAAAAACTAAAGAACAAATTCAAGCCAGGAGTTGCAATGCTTAAGGATGCTACTGGCAGAATACTGAATGATTGAGGAAACATTATAAGAAGATGGAAGGAGTATACAGAGTCATTATGTCAAAAAGAATTTGCTGACACAGAATTTCAAGAAAGAGCATACGAGCAAGAAACAATGGTGATGAAAAAGGAAGTGCAGGCTGCTCTGAAGGACTTGGCAAAGCAATAGAGCCCTAGGAATTGACAGAACACCAATTGAAGTATTTCAGCAAACAGATACTGCCCTGCTTGCACTCATCAAGTTGTGCCAAGAAATCTGGAGGACAATTACTTGGACAACTGACTGAAAGAGATACATATTTGTTCCCATTCCAAAAAAGAGTTGACCTGACAGAGTGTGGAAATTATCAAACAATGCCACTAATATTACACACTAGCAAAATCCTGCTGAAGATTATCCAGAAAAGACTTACATAGTACATTGATAGAGAACTACCAGAAGTACAAACTGGGTTTAGAAGAGGTTGTAGCACTAGGGATATTATTGCCAATGTCAGATGGATCTTGGCAGGAAGCTAAGAGTACCAGAAGAATGTCCATATGTGCTCCATTCACTATGCAAAAACATTTTATTAACTGGGTGGACCATAATAAATTGTGACTAACCTTGAGGAAAATGGACATCTCAGAACACTTGATTGTGCTTATACAAAACCTATCCTTGGACCAAGAAGCAGTCCTCAAAAGCAAGGAAACATTGCATGGTTCAAAATCAGGAAAGGAGTGCATCAGGGATGCATCCTGTCCACATACCTTTTCAATCTGTATGCAGAACAGAACATTCGGGAAGCAGGGCTTTATGAAGATAAGTGTGGCATCAAGATTGGCAGAAGACATTAACAACCTATGGTATGCAGATAACACAACCTTTCTTGCAGAAACCAAAGAAGACCTGAAGTACTTGCTGCAGAAGGTCAAGGACTGAAGTCTTCAATATTGATTGAAGGTAACATCAAGAAGACAAAA
Source organism: Elephantulus edwardii (assembly GCF_000299155.1). Lineage (NCBI taxonomy): Eukaryota > Metazoa > Chordata > Mammalia > Macroscelidea > Macroscelididae > Elephantulus > Elephantulus edwardii. The sequence continues at coordinate 8,993,577 of NW_006399770.1, forward strand.
ATTCTTACTATTGGGTCAATTGGCAGTACCATATTAGATGGAGAAGAAACTGAGGTTGTTAGCAATTACAGCTTGCTCGGCTCCACAATCAATATTCTTAACACGAGCTGTCAGGAAATCAAAGACGAACTGCATTGGGGAAAATTGCTGTCCTGGACCTCTCCAGAGTGCAACGATGTCAGTCTAGATATGAAGATGTGCCCAATCCAGGCCATGGTCTTCTCAATTATTTGTTATACTTCAGAGAGTTGACAATGACTAAGGATGACAGAAGAAAATGATGCCTTTGAGTTGTGGAGCTGGAGAAGAGTCTTGAACATACCATGGACTGCCAAGAAAACAAATAGGTCTGTCTTGGAGAGGGTGAAACCAAGTCTCTCCTTGGAGTCTAGGATTCTGAAGCTCTGCCTCACTTATTTTAGGCACGTGGCCAGAAGAGATCAGTCCTTGGAGAAGGACATCATACTTGGAAGGGTGGAGGGACAGCACAGGAGAAGACGACCCTGGATGAGATGGATTGATACAGTGACTGAGGCAATGGGAGCTGGTGTGTCAGAATTAGTGAGACTGGCTCAGGACAGGGAAGAGTCCAGAGCCGTTGTACATAAGATCACTATGCATCACAGGGACCCAACCAATACATTCTATGACAGGTTTGGAAACAAGAGTGGCATCCAGTTCTTAAATGACATGCCTCCAGAAACTGTGATTTTTGAAAAATGTCAGTAATTGTAGAGGGAATTCAAGCATTTTGTTCATAGGGTTGCCATGAGTCGTGCTTGACTTGAAGGCAATCAACAATAACACACATACACACACACACACACACACACACCCCATATAATTGCAGGTTTTTAGAGGCAGTTAAACACACAGGAAGAGACTGTCCATCTTTCTCCTGCAGAGCCACTGGAGGCCTCATACCATGTGCCTTTGGGGTTGCAGCACAGTTTCTTAACCACTAGGCCACCAGAGCTCCCTTATTAAAATGACCAATTATAATTGTTTGAACATGAAATAGTCTACATTTTATTCCTGGTACTGTAGAAAACATTTCCATCAATAGAAATACTGATTTTCTTGATGGTTCTCATATCAATTAGGTAGTAGCAATCCTGAATGCATTGCAGTAATTTTCTTGTTGTTGTTAATTGCTGAGATTATTTTTAATAAAGACCTGAACTTATGAAAAGAATTGAGCTCTGTATTATGGCAAATACTACTGCATTCTCAGGCATTTTTATCTTTTCTGTAGGCTACATGAGCTGGAATTAGTCTATATGATCTATTCCCTACTTTGTGATACTTACTCACCAATTCAAGCACTCAGCAAATATTTATTCATCAGTTACTACTCTAGATCCTGAGGTTATAGCCGTGAATAAGACAAAGTTGCTGTTTTTAAGAAATTTTCAGTCTAGTGGAAAATACAATAAAGAAACCAATAAATATTTAATACCATTTCTAGTAGGTGCTGAGAAGAAAATAGGATAGGATAAGAGGATAAGTGGATAGAAATGACTGAGATGTAGTGTACATAATAAAGCCTTATGGCATTGCTTTTAATAATGGTGCCATCTGTTAGAGATCTCTGATGGACTTTTGTTGCTGTTGTGTGCCACTGAGTCAAAAATGACTCACAGCTGACCCTCTAACAAAGTTTCAGAAGGAGTGAATTCCATGAGAAGAGCGCATCCATCCTCCCATGGAGCAACCTGGTGGATTCGAACACTATGCCTTTGGGACTGCAGTATAGCTCCTTGACATCAGACCACAAAAACTGCACTGCTGTTCCAAAGGTAGGAGGTTCAAATTCACCAGTGGTGCTGCAGGAGAAAGAAGAAGAATCTCTACCCCTCTGATGTATACCCTCTAAAAACCTGCTGGAGAATCAGCTATGAGTTTATTTCAACTCCGTGGCACATAAAAACCAGAACAAAGAACAAGAGCAGTTTTATAGTTTCTGGATAAAGTAAAAATGGATGCACGGAATGTCTTTCAGTAATAAGTTAACTTTGATAAAATTATTTAATAAAGATATCACATTTATGTTAAAACAGGAATTCAGATAAATACAGCCCTCAACACTTAATACCAATTGAGCAATCATGTCACTATCTATTCTCTAGGTATTTCTTCACTGAAGAATGAATGCTTTATTTATTTCAATGTCAGGGTACATATTTCCAGATACTGTTCATTTCATCTGAGATACTACAGAGATGTCCATTAATACATCCATCTAATTGTGTCCTTGCTCATTAGTGTCCAAGGTCTCAAACATGTTCCTGAGATGGTCTTTAAATTCAGACTCAAGGTCAGACTTTGGTTCTCTTGGATTTCATTTGATTTTCTTTAGCTTCAGTTTGAACTTGGATATAAGTAGTAGATAGTCTGTTCCCCAATCAAGCGCCTGGCCTAGTCTTCACAACTGATACTGAGCTTTTTCAATAATTTTTCCTCATGTATAATCAATCTGATTCCTGTGTAGGCCATCAGGTGAGGTCTATGTGTACAGTTGTTGCTTGTGGTTTTTTTTATAAAAGGTATAAGCGATTCAATGGCACATAATAACAACAATAACATTTGAAGTGAATAAATCATTGATGATACAAAATTTTGTCATTCTGTCTCCAGCTTCATTTCTATAACAAAGTCCATGTTTCCTAGAGACTACCGATCCTTCATCCCTGTTTTCAATTTTTTCATTCCAATCACTCATTATTATTAATGCATCTTGATTGCATGTTCTATTGATTTCCTATTGCAACAGCTGGTTGAAATCATCTATTTCCTCCTCTTTGGCTCTAGTTGTAGGTGCATATATTTCAATAACAGTGATATTAACAGATCTTTCTTGTATGCATATGGATATTATCCAGTGACTTAAAACACTATATTTGAAGATGGACCTAAAATGGTCTTTTTAAGTATAAATGTGACCTCATTTTTCTCACCTTTTCATTTCCAGCATAGATCATATGATTGTCTAATTCAAAATATCCCATGCGAATCCATTTGATTTTACCTATGCCTTGTCTGTCAATGCATTCCATTTCTTCCTTAACAATCTCTAATTTTCCTACACTTATATTTTTCACATTCCGTGTTCTAATCACTACTGTCTGTTTGCAGCTGTTCCTTCACCTTTGTGATTCACAGTACAAAGTTCAGCCTCCAGTGCCTTATCTTTGAGTCTCATCCAAGTGTGTTCTTTTATACATAGGGCTTTTGAAGGCCTTAAACAGAGACCAGAGGAGCTGTGGGAGGATATCAAGAATATCATCCTGGAAGAATGTAAAAGGTCATTACAGAGATGAAGGAGAAACAAAAGACCAAGATTAATGTCTGACAAGACTTTGAATATTGCAGTAGAGTGCTGAGAAGCCAATGCAAAGGAAAGATATTAATAAGTTAAGGAACTGAGCAGAAGATTACAAAGGGTAGCTTGGGAAGACAAAGCAAAGTATTATAATAAAATGCACAAAGAGCTGGAATCAGAAAATAAGAAAAGGCCAAACAGACTCAGCATTTCTTAAGATGAAGGAACTGAAGAAAAAAATTCAAGCCTGGAGTTGTAATATTTAAGGATGCTATGCAAGCAAGATTCTACTGAAGATTATCCAAAAACAATTAGAACAGCACATCAGCAGAGAAC
>NW_006399770.1:8998424-9021971 GCF_000299155.1 Elephantulus edwardii
GTAACAACAACATGAGCAGAAGACTGAACAAATAAGCAATCACCAGCAGAAGATGCACAACTTGATGGGTGGACGAAGAGGGGTGGTGAAGTGTGTGGGACAGATCTGGTGTGAAAAACTGTATACGAACTTTGTAAATACACCAGCATTTATTTTTTTTTAAATGATGGAAAGAGTACACAGAATCATTATGCCAAAAAAAATTGCTGACATAGTAGAATTTATGAAACAACTTAGGATCAAGTGGCAATGGCGATAAAGGAAGTTCAAGTTGCTCTGAAGGACTTGGCACGAGTTGACTATTTCAACAGATTTTCTTCCCAGAACGCACCATATTGTATTAAGAAGTCTGGAGGACAACTCCCTGGCCAACTAACTGGAAGATATACATATTTATTTCCATTAAAAAAAATAGTGATCTGACAGTTTGGGAATTATTGTATAATACCATTCATATCACACATGAACAAGATCATACTGAAGCAGCCATGACACTAGGGACAATATCAGCCATGTCAGATGGTTCTTAGCTAAAAGCAGAGTGCCAGAGAAATGTCTGTGTTTCATTGACTATCCAAAGTCTGTGACTGAGTGGATCACAAAAAATTGTGGCTAGCAATTCATTGTTAATAGGAATCCGAGAACACGATTGTGCGCATGTGAAACCTATACTTGAACCAGGAGGCAATCATCAAAAGAGAACAAGCAATCACTATTTGTTTCAAAACCAGGAAAGCTTTACACCAGGGATGCATCCTATCGCCATACCTTTTCAAACTATATTCAGAACAGGTCATTCAGGAGGCTGGACTCTATGAGGAAGGATGTGGCATCAGGATTGGAGGAAGACCTACATTATGCTGATGACATAACCTTGTTTATTGAAACTGAGGAGGATCTGACGCACTTTCTGCAGAAAGCCAAGGACTGCAGCCTTCAATATGGATTGAAGGAAAACAAAGATTCTCACCACTGGGCCAATTTACAGCATCACAATAGATGGAAAAGAGATTGAGATTGTTTACAGTTGTAGCTTGCTTGGTTCCACAATCAACACTCTTGACACTAGCAGTCGGGAAATCGAAAGACAAATTACAATGGGAAAATCTGTAGTCAGGGACCTCTCCAGAGTACTGAAGAGTAGTGGTATCTGTCTAGTTACTAAGGTGCGCATGATTGAAGCCATGGTCTTTGCAATTGCTTTCTATGTAGGCATCAGAGAGCTGGACAATGACTAAAGATGAAAGAAGAATAATTGATGACTTTCAGTTATTCTGAAGGAGGGTATTAAAAATACCATGAGATGATAAGAGAACAAAGAGATATATCCTGTAGAGAGTGAATCCAAGCTGGTCCTTGCAGGCAAGGAATTTGAACTTCCATTTCACATATTTTGGGCATATTGCCAGGAGGCAACACTGGACAAGGACACCATTCTTGGAAGGGTGCAAGGACTGAGGAAGACCCTAGATGAGATGGATTGACTTAGAAACTGAGTAATATGGCCACTGGGTCAGAGATAGTGAAACTGGCTCGGGATAGGACAGTTTTCAGAGCTTCTGTGCATAAGGTCGGCATGAGTCACAAACGACTGGAAGAAATATAGTAACAATTATTGTGTACTCACTAATGCTAAGCAGGCACTCTGTGCTTCCGAGTCTAGAATTACTGTTCAGAACTACATATCCCTTGGTTAGCTCTGTGATTTGGAGCCCTGTGGTATGAGTTGCCTCCTTCAGATGCACAGACACTCTGTCTATACATAATGCTGGAACTAGCTTCTCTGCTTCTACTTTATAACTTATATTAAAAGGGGCAGACTAATCATAAACATATAAAACAGCTATAGTTAAGCATAACAAAACTCATTGCTGTTAAGTTGGGACCCACTCATAGCTGAACCTCAGCTGGGGCCTAAAGCCTGTGAGGCGCAAAGAAAGAGACTGTCTCTTTATCCCATGAAGCTGCTGATAGATTCAAATTGCCAGAGAGATAAGGCCTTGGAGTTAGCAGTGAAAATCACTGTGGACTACACCACCAGAGTTCCCTGAGAAAATAGAAAAGCTAAAATCGTTCATGCACAATTTCACTTTTTATTGAATCACGGACACATATGGATGCACGTGAGTATATGTGCAAGTGGTAACAATAGTTGGGTGGTAGCAATACCAAGATAGGATTATGAATTGTACTCATACAGATATATTCTTATGCAAAGAATCCTGTCTTAAAAGGACTGTTTTCCTTGGATGTGTATGGCTTTCTATCTTAAAAGCGTTCCTGTCTGCTCCAAAGGCTTTTATTAATAAAAGATAGTGTTGTCTTATCAAGAGACCAAACACTAAATATTTACTATTTTCTGAATTCTTGATATAACAGTAGCAGTAATATAAATCACAAGTCTTAGGAAAAGCAACTGTAAATGCATGGTCAATAAATAATTAAATTCTTTATTATTATTGATGTATACACTGGCAAACGCCAAAGGCAAAAATTAAAGAAAACCCTCCAAAATATCATAAATCTCTTCTATTCCTAAGCTAAATATTCTATTTCAACAACTGGTAAATGACTCCATTTACCATATATGAATGTATAATTTTACAAGGAATCTGAATCATTCAATAAGGCTGGTATGAGTAAATGCATCAATGGTTATGAATGAGTGTAATTCTGAAATTCCTTACTAGCTAGCACCTATACTGTATTGCAATGCAATCTCAACCTTTTATTTAAACTTAGAAGTATCAAATAATATTTTGAATTCTTAAACTTCTGTGTAAAATTACTTTGAAAAAAAGCCAAATGCTAATTGGCTTTTATGATAGAGATTAAGGAAAAAAGACATTTCTTTCTGAACCCTGATGGAGGCTTGTCAGAAAACCAAGGTTCTGAATAAAGCAAGTGATGACTCAGAAAAAAAAATAAATCTACCATATTCTCTATATGGGAAACAAGAAAAAGTAATATCTGAAGCTGTTTCAACCAGTGCTCAATTCAGAATTTATGTTAATAGCAGTACAAATTACTTTAGTTCTGCTTCTATAGAATCATTAGGGGTCTACAGGGATCATTTAAATATTTCAGTTATACTTTACTGCATTTTATGAGGAAATTATATATTATAGTGATACTTGGGGATTTGAGAAGGTCCTGGGACAGATCCCTCATGAATATCTAAATCTCAGCACTTGTAGATTTACTTTTCCCCTCTGGTTTCTTGTTAATTCTTCACTAATTGCCAAAATTTTGGCTTACTCAGCTTATTATAGAACTCATATTTTCTCAAACATGCATTTCCCCATAAATTATTGTTAAAATTTATATTAATGTTCTTGGAAACTTAGAAGTTAAGACATCTTGAAAACTGCAACCTCTCCAGGAATCCAAGTGTTAATATATGGACCAGCTGTATGTTAATCCCCTTGCTAATTTCCGCCACTTTGTAATTGTTTAATTTTTCTATGTCTTATGTCTAGAGTTTGGCAGACATTATGGGGGTTACTAACACCTGGTGGCACACATAGTTAAGCACTGGTTGATATTTGAAAGGTTGCTGTCAAGCCTTCTCAGCAGTTACGCAGAAGAATGACCCAGTGATCTGCCTCTATCAAGATAGTTAGGAGCCTTCAAGAAAATTGTGATGGATAGCTACTTTATGTGACAGAGTAGTACTTCCACACATGGGCTTCTTAGCTATAACCCTTGCAGAAACAGATTGTCAGACCTTTGTTTAGAGACATGACTGAATGTATATGAATTACCATCCTTTTGGTTAGGAACCAAGCACTTAATTATGACCATGCACCACCAGGGCTATGCTCCATAAAGATTAACAATCAAGAAAATCCTATTCTGCAGTTGTTCTCTTTCATTTAAAGTCACTATGAGTTGTATTAAACTTGAAGGTACAATTGAACTTGATAGTACTCAGCAATAAATATTCATATTATACTTGACATGCAGTGACAAGCAACTTACAATACAGAGGCAAAGCATGGAGTAGTAACCAGCAGACATTGAATTGATTGTAATTTATGGTAGAATTGTACTCCAAAGGGTTTTCAATGGTCATTTTTCAGAAGTACAGGACCAGTTCTTTTCCCCCGTTACACCCCTTACTCCCAAGGCACCTCTGCATGGACTTAAATTGCCAGTGTTCTAGCTATCAGTCAGGTACAATAACTGTTGTACTAACCAGTGACTCATAAGGGAAGATAAAGCCAAATTAAATAGAGACAAACTGAGGTTGAGGTCAGCCCAATCTAGTTTGCCTGACTCTGACTCCTATTCAGTCATTTAATAGATGCCTTAGATAGGACTCAGATCTGTTGTTCATGGCGTTGCTGGGAGTCATGCTCAATTCAAAAGCACCTAACAATAGCAAAAACAACAACAGAACATAGTATTAGTTCAAGTAACTACCATTATATGATCTCAAAAATACATTAGTGTCAAGTTGGAAATGCCTCCTACCTGACCCTCTAGAGAGTTTTCAGGCAGTTGTAAACTGCCCGGGAGGAGATGGCCTTTCTCCCGTGGAGCCACTGTTGAATTAGAAATTTGGGATTAACAGTATAACTCCATATGCACCACCAAAGTACTTTAATTATGTGATACTGTTTTTGTTAAGGGCCAGTGAGTTCACTACAACTCATAGTGACTCTATCTATGAACAATAGATCTGAACCAGACCTATCCTGATAGGCAATTGATACTACTGCAAGAACTAGAGAAAAAAAAAATAATTTCTTTGGAGAATGGTGACAGGTTAAGGGGTTTAAGCTGGTCCTTGGAAAATTGATAGGCCTAGCAGGACAGACATGAAAGAAGGTGCTGGAAGGAACAAGAAATCTTGGTTCATATCAAGCTGGAAAATGGTTTCTCTGTGTAAAGTTGGTGGTTGTGGCAGGAGGTGTGGGGAAGGAAATCAGACCAATGCTGCAGTTATTAAAGAAAGACAGGATACCTGTCTCTGTAATAAATGTCAACAAAATGTCCTTTGTTTTTCATTATGCTTTTCTTTGCAATTAACAAAGGGAATTTCACTGTCAGATTTATTTATTTTTTTTTAGAAGTTGCTTCCTAAATTTAATTAGAAGACGTTTCCTAACACAGATGCAGAGCCTACCCTCTTCTTTCCATGGTTTCCATTTCTCTAATCAAATTCTGCTCATCGAATTTCTAGCTTAGTTGTTCTTAACATTGGTTGTGCATTAGAATCCTTTGTGGTGTTAACACACACACACACACACACACCCTGAAGCCCAGATTTGCAAAAGGAGGGATTGCTGGTATCTTTAAGTGTTCCATAAGTAATTATAACACTAAAAAATGACTGAGAGTGAGAGCTTTATTTGACCTCATATCCTTTTATTTGTTTCATTCTTTAAAATATAGAGTGAAGGTGATTACCTGTGCAAACATAAACACCTTTGTTTCTTATAGAAATCTCTAACTTTCTCATTAAAACAACTGAACATATCACCATGTAGTGTGTATTCTCTGTCCCATTTTCTACAGTCTTTGCTGACTCAGTTGGGTCCACACAGTCCTACATTGCCTCCTGCACTCAGCCAGCTCAACATCTAGGTGTCAAGGGTCATTTTAAATTTTCATATTTTACAATAACACATTTGGAGATATATAGTATGATTTCTACATTACCTCAAAGGAATCCACATGCTTTTTCAAGGCAAAGGAATGGATTCCATTTACACTGTCTTTACTTTGTTTTCTGATTCTTCACCTCCGCCCCAGCTGAGCCGAAGCAACTCAGATCTGCTTCTCCCTGTAAACCTTTGGACTATTTTCTTTTCTCTGTGTTTCATTTTGCATCTCATTCTCTCCTGGATTCAAAGTACCTGGTTTCCTAACTTTAGCTCAGAATGTCACAGATAGCTTAATGAGTTTTTCTTATAAAGAATATTTCACATTTTAAGGTAACAAAAAAAATACGGCAGTGTTTCTGTCTCATAGGATGAATCAATAAAACCTACTGCCCTAGAGTTGATTATGACTTCAAACAATTAGATAGGATACAGAAGAACTGCCCCACTGAGCTTCCAAGGCTGTAAATCTTTATAGGAACAGGATGTCACGTCTTTTTTCCACACAGCAGCTGTTGGATTTCATTAGCTGACTTTTCAGTTACCTACTATGCCAGTGGGGTTTCTATAGACTGATTCAATAATGGTGATGAATCCAAATATCATGGTAAAATGGTAGAAAAGCTGTAGTTGAATAAGCCCTTTACTAAGTAACTCTAGAACCATAGCTTGAGATTATACAGTATTTATGAACCCACATTCACTTGAAGTTTTGCAGAAATGCTTTAAAAATAATAACAGAATATTTGAGGTACAAAGTATAGTTCTTTATTCACTGCCTTTGAGTTGAAACTGATACATAATTGGTCCTTTAGTGGATTTACCATTGCATGGGAGGAGATTGCCCTTCTTTCCCTCTTGGAATTGCTGGTGGACTAGACAGAGAAGCATGGCCTTTGAGGTAGCAGCTCAACTCCCTGCAGACTATGCCACCAGATCTCTAAGTGCAGTGAGATCACTAATCATGAAACCAAAGACTATTTTCATCTCATAGGTGCTCAGTATGTTTGTACAAAAAATAAATGGCTAGATGGATGCACTAACAAATTTAAATCACATCAATGGAAGAAAATTGAACCTATTATTACAGAATCAAACCTGTAACCTGAATTCAAATAGTGACTTAAAAACAAGAGTGACATATCTGCCCCCCCCCGACCCTAACTAGGGAAATACTAAAGTTGTTAGAAAGATGGAAGAGTGAAACAGAAGAGTACATTTTAACAGATAAGGGAAATCACTTCAAGGACAGATTGGATATAGGTCAAATTCTCATCATTAGATCAGAATTTGATGATTGTGAAAATGTCACTGGTGGCATTTCTGATAGTTTCCCCAAATACAGTAGGGAAAAAGAGAGTGTGGCATGTATGAGTGGTGAGAAAGTAAAGACAATCTTCTAGTTGACAGTTGATGAAGAAACATGGACAGGAATACAAGTGAGAAGGGAATTTGAAGAGAGAAAAAATATGAATGATAGAGAAAGCAAGATACCAAAGGAGATTGTGATACTGAGGTCAAACACATGAACAAAAGGAGGATTAACTTGCAGACCTCAAAATCTATCTGCTTTTGAGATAAAGTCGATCATGAATAAGATTGATGCAAACTCGTATCACCTTTCCTGTGTGTCAAAGGAGAACTGTTTTGGGTTTTTTTTCCCCCCAAGCTTTCTAGAACAATATTTTGAACACAGATCATCAGTCATTCATACTATATACCTCTGGCTGGATTCAAACTTTCAACTTTCTCTTAGCAATTGAGCATGTTAACCAATTATGCCATTTAGAGACTAACTAGACATAAACATTCTTAGGAAGGCAAGAGCAATGAGTAAACAAAACCCCTCAGGAATCTGATAATATTTCCTATTAAACTCCTTGTCGAAAGGTATTATTTAATTTCATCCTACCCCACATCTATGCCTTCAACCACACACAAGTTCAATTCTGCAGTATGATATACTCTATTCAAGTCAGTCTCCCATGACTGATAATTATTGCCATCTACTGCTATAAAGCAGAACGTTTTAAGAAGAGTTTTTACACAAAAAGTGCAGGCCTTTTGTCAGGAACCATTAATGCAGGTCTAATCTTCAGAATCATGATTTAACTTTTTTCTTTTCTCTTTACATTGGAGTTGAGTTCAGCGTGCTAAATGAAAACACTATAGATTGAACTAAGATTTTAAGGGAGGATGACTAGAGATTGTTTTTGTTTTGTGCCATTAAGTTGCCTAGACCAATAGTGACCCTAAGTATAGCTGCTCTGAACCCTTCTCCATCCTGAGGCAGTCTCACTAATTACAACTAATTCACTATGAGTCTTAGGCAACTCGATGGCACACAACAACAACATATACTATTGGTTGTTTTTATTTAAGCCTCTTATTTAGTGTCAACAAGACCTTATGGAGGGCCTTTGTATTTAAAAACCAATTGTTATTCTATTTTGGAGGAAATTCTTCTAAGTACAGCTCTACTTTATCAATTTGCTGTACTGAGGTAACCTGGATTTGCTGTGATGTTGAACCTTGTGCCATTGTGGTGTCTAATGCCATAACAGTTACCCATGGTAGGCAGTGTTTGATGGAGCTCCCAGTTTAACACAGGTTTGGAATCAGGAGTGGCATCCACTTCCTAAACAACATGCTTCTGAAAACTCTATGAACTCTAAGAAAGGACGATAGTTGTAGAAAGGCTTCAGATCTTTTGTTTATAGGATTGCTATGAGTCATGCTTGACTCAAAGACAATCAACAACAACATGACTAGAGAATATTAGGGAGCTTTTTTGATGTAGTCCGTAGGGATTCTAACTCCAATTCCAATTTCTATCATTCTGAATATACCAGCTGCTCTACAGTAGAAAGATGTGCACTCTCCTCTTACGTGACTTATAGCCTCAGAAATCTGTTGGAGAGTCTACCACACACAGGTTTTGACTCAATGATACTGAGGAGAAGAATTCACATTATCAGAAAAGCATGAAGTCTGTAAGAGTGGAATGTGGCTGTTTAATTACCTGATTGTGTTGTTAGGTGCTGTTCCACAGTGACTCCAGGTATAGCATAAGAAAACGCAGCCCGATCACGTGCCATCCTCACAATCACTGCTGTGCTGAAGCTTACTATCGCAGCCATTGTGGTCATTTATCTCATTTTAGACTTTCTTTTTCACTAATTCTATGTCATTTCACAAAGGATAATATTTTTCTACAGAAATTGACCCACTTGATAACAAGCGTAGGTTATGTTAGACAAAGGTTTTCACTTGCAAGAAATATTTGGACTTTTGCACTGTGAACCCAAAGCATTCAGTTTGAATCCACCAGCTGTTCTACAGAAAAAAGATGGGAAATCTCCGACCATGCAATTTACTGCCTCTGAATCCCACTGAAGAAGGGTCAGCTGTGGGATGGTTCCAACTCAGAGATACACAACAACAACACTGTTGTTGATTGCCTTTGAGTTGAGCACGACCCTATGAACAAAAGGCTTGAAGCCCCTCTCCAACCATCAACATTTATAGAAATTCATAGTTTCAAAGGCATGCTATTTAGGAAGTAGATGTCACTCCTGCTTCCAAACAACAACACTGATACCCTTTAATTATGCTAAAAAATATGGACATGTTGAAAGCTTCTACCCCAACATTGGAAGCCATGTCAGCTAGATTGGCTAAACAAAAACCTCACTTTAATTGAAGGGCAGTAAGTTACCAAAAAACTTGTTAAAATCAATGTCAATTCTGGTACTATGACAGCTGTAACTGGATTCTCTTCTACATCTTTTCTCAGTGGGGCATTTCCTCTATTAGAAGGAGGTCTGCAGTACACATTACATTACAAAGTTTTGTGGATGAAGTAGCATTTCATCCACATTCCATTATTTTGCTTTGCCATTTTAACCCAAAAGGTATTTTTAAGGAGACACTAGGAAACATTCCCCCCAAACAACTGTCATGGGTAGACACACTTAAAGCAAAACAAAATTTGTTGTTGTTATTGTGTACCATTGTGTGAGAACTGAACAATAGCTGACCCTCAAACAGGTTTCCAGAGGCTTTTAACCACACAGGAGGTGATTGCCCTCCTTTCCCCTTAGAAGAGCTGGTAGTTCCAAACCAGGTCCTTTTGGGATTGCAGTACAGTTCCTTACTACTAGGCAACCAGAGCTCCCTAAACAAAATTTATTTTTTTTTTATTCCAAACAAAGTTTAAAATGGGGAAAACAAGTTCAAGATTAATCTTTTTGAAAATTAATTCTAGGATGACAGGGAGTTGCCAGAGTAAGTTAACATCTACAGTAAGGGGCAGGGGGAAAAAAAAAGATTACAACAGGGTCCAAAGTTAATATAGTAGGTTGTTTGGTGGAAGAGGGCGAGTTGACTCTAGTTCTGCACAGAATAGGTCACTACCAATCATGCACACAGTTTTTCGGAAGCTTCTGAATCCTACCTAATCCTGAGTTAAAAAAGCAAACACACGGAATAAATTGTACTAAATATGCACATATAGGAGGGAACTGATTTGTGCTCACTTCCATTTAGAGACTCCTCCTTTCCAGCTTTATACTTTTCTCTGCAGAGAGGTCTAGATATACCAGCATGTATCACTAGCTCAACAGCCAAAAATCCCACTACACCCACAGTACTTAAGTTTATCATTGGAAAAATAAATAAAATAAATTAACAACCCCCAAATTGAAGTACTTTCTTCTATTGTCAAAACCAAAGTTTCATGAAAGCTAAAAAAAAATTACAATCTAGCATATGAACTCTATAACATGTGGCAAAAAATTCGATGTGAATTGATAGCAACTATAAAGAAAGAAAGAATGAACAAAATAGAAGAAACTGTACTTTAATTGCAATGGGTATTCTCAAGAAAATGCAATTAAAAAATAATAATTGCTTGAACTAACAATAGTGATTTTTTTCAGAGATCTAAAATTAAATAAAAGAATGGAAAAGGAGTTGCCATTGCTGAGAACTGAGTTAATTGTCTGGATGATCAAAAGAAAGAGAAAATAATGTGACATAATGATTAAAATTAGAGTCTTAGAAGAAGGTCCATGTGAATACATGTTTAAAAAATTGTAGATAGGGGAAGAGAAAGCATAGGATAAGAGAATAACAACCATTAAATAGCTAATTAAAGGGGGGGATTAATCAAGTAGGAAAGAAATAGAAATAATAAAGAAATAATGAAAACAGAATTTTGTGAGTAAAAAGAATAAAAACATGACTTTTTATTGGATAGACTCCTGGTATTATTTAACTAGTGCTGCTTTAACTTAAATTCCATAAATAGGCGGCTTTAACAAACAGAAATTTATTTTCTCACAGGTTAGGAAACCAGAAGTTTGAATTCAGGTTGTTGGCTTTCTGGGCTTTTGATAGTCGTTCTGGAGAAAGGATCTTCATCTTTTGAGTGTCTAAGGCATAGTTAATGAAACTGTATGGATGACAACAAGTTGTAGCTGATATTGAGAAGAATGGGAACCCCAGAAGATCTGAATGTGCTCATGAAAAACTTATACCTGGACCAGAAAGCAGTTGTCAGAAAAGGGCAAGAAAACTCCACATGGTTCAAAACAGGGAAAGAATTCTGTCAAGTATGTGCTCTGTATCCATATCTTTTCAGTCTACATGCAGAACAGATCATTCGGGAGGCTGGCATTTATGAGGAGGAATGTGGCATCAGGTTTGGAGGAACACTCATCAACAGCCTGCATTATGCAGATAATACAACTTTGCTTGCTGAAACTGAAGAGAACCTGAAGTGTTTTCTATAGAAGCCCAAGGGCTGCAGTCTCCAATATGGATTGAAGCTCAACATCAAGATGACAAAGATTCTCACCAACGGACGAATTTGCAACCATGATAGATGGAAAAGAGATTGAGATTGTTAACAATTTCAGCTTTTTCATTTCCACAATCAACACTCTTGGCACCAGCAGTGAGGCAATCAAAAGATTAACTGCATTGGGAAAATCTGCTCAGGGACATCTCCAGAGTGCTGAAGGGTAATGATGTCAGTCTAGAGACTAAGGTATATGTGATTTAAGCCATGTTCTTTACAATTATTTCCTATGCATCAGAGATCTGGAAAATGACTAAGGATGACAGGCAAAGAATCAATGCCTTTGAGTTGTGGTGCTGGAAAACAGTATTGAATATACCAAGGACTGTTAAGAGAACAAATAGGTTTGTCAGGGAGAGGGTGAAACCAAGTTGCTCCTTGAAGGCAAGGATCGTGAAGTTCTAGCATACATACTTTTGACATGTTATAGCAAAGAAATGTCCTTGGAGGACATCATGCTTGGAAATAAGGAGGGACAGCTACAAGAGATGAAAACCTTGCAGGACATGGATTGACACAGTTACTGGATAGGGGTAAGTGTGTTGGAGACTGTAAGATTAGCTCAGGATAGAAGAGGGTTCAGAGCTGTTGTGCTATGAGTCACAGGCAACTTGATGTCAATATAACAACTATGCTGACTAATTCTGTCTCAATAAAATAAAATGACAAATTCCCAAATGGAATCATAACTACAAGCATGTTGTTGTTGTTGCGGTTGTTTTTGTTGTGATGTGTTATTGAGTCAAGTATGAATCATAATAACCCTATGAACATTAGATCTAAATCTTTTCCTACTCTGTGCCATCCTCACCATCTCCAACACACTTGAACCAATTGTGGCAGTCACAGTGTAATCCAGCTGATTTAGTTTCTTGCACTCCTTCAATAACATTTTCAAGCATGATGTCCTGCTAAAAAAAAAATTACCCCTTCTAAAAACATGCCCAAAATATATGAGATGAAATTTTGCTACCCTTGTCACTAAAGAGTATTCTGGCTGTACTTTCTCCAAGACATAGCTAATTGTTCTTTTAGCAGTCCATGAGATAGTCAGTATTCTTCTACAACACTACAGCTCAAAGTCATTGATTCTACTGTCATCTTTATTCACTGTTCAATGCTCAGTTGCATAGCAGGTGATTACAATCACCTATGGCTTGAATCAGACACACTAGTGTTTGAACTTCCATCATTGCTCTTCAGGACTTTAGAGAGATCTCTGACAATAGATTTTCTTAAACCTATTTGTCCCCTGATCTCCTGATTGCTGTTACCAAGGAGGTTGACTATGGATTCAAGCAAGATTAAATAATTGAGAATTTAAATGATCCATCTATCTCTATTTATCTATCTATCTATCTATCTATCTATCTATCTATCTATCTATCTATTATGTTTCCTATTGGTCCAGTGGCTTGGATTTTTGTATTCTTTATGTCGAGATGTAATACATATTGAAAACTGTAGTCTCTGATCTTCAGCAGCAAGCATTTCAAGTCCTCCTCACTTTCATCTAGCAAGGTGTTCCATCTGCATAAGAGGTAGCTGATGGATATTCCTCAGGTAGCTGAAGAATTTTCCTCCAATGTTAACACCACATTCTTCTTCAGAAAGTCTCTCTTCTCAAATGGTTTGCTCAGTATATAGACTTAATAGATTTAGAGAAAAGATACAGCTCTAATGCACACCTTTGTTGATTTTAAATCACTCCATATTCCCTTGCTCTGTTCAGACAACAGCTTCTTGGTCAAGGTATAGATTTTGTATAATTATGTGTTCTGGAATTTCCATTCTCCTCAATGTTAGCTATATTAATGTGCCCAACAGTTTGTGTCAGAAAATTTGGAAGACAGCTACATGATCTATTTCCAAGTAAGATGGTCCAACAGAATGTAGAAATTATTGAGTTATATAACTAATATCACATGCAAAGAAAATATTATTGAAGATCATTCATGGAACAGTACATTGATAGAGAACTGCCAAAAGTTTCATCTGGATTTAAGAATTGGTAGTGCTACAAGCTGACATCAGCTAGATCCTAGCTTAAAGCAGAGAATGAATTCTAAGAGAATGTCTATTTGTATTTTATTGACTGTGCAAAGGTATCATAATGTGGGAATCTTAACAAACTACAGGCATGGAAATTAGGACTGACAACACTAATCTTTGGTGGAATGGAGCATACTTCAACCCATAACTAAAATTCAGACACAATTAATTTGGGAGAGAGAATGATAGCAGGTAATGGATTCAAACTCCTTACTTTTGAGTTGATAGTGCAATTCCTTACCCATTAGGCGACCAAAGTATAGGGATGTGAATGTGTATTTATAATATGTGTATACACACATAAAACCACACATAAGCACTTATGGGGAAAAGAAATTAGACCCACTTACCTACATAATATATGCTCTAAAAACAAAACAAAGCAAAAAACAAACAACATACTAGTTCCACACAGAACCAAAATTAGTTTTCTTAACAAATCAAAGAATATGACTTGGTGGTCTAGTGGGTGAAAAGTTGTGCTGCCAATCAAAAATCAGGGATTCTATTCCATCAATACCTCTTCAGGAGACAGAGTTGCTATAATCAAGGATGCTTTCGGCAGAACGTTAAATGATCCCGGAAGTATTAAAAGAAGATGGAAGGAATATACTGAGTCACCGTATCGAAAAGAATTGGAAGACACAGAAGAATTTCATGAAACAACATATGAGCAAGAGCCTATGGTAATGACAAAAGAAGTTCAGGCTGCTTTGAAGGACATGGCAAAAAATAAGGCTCCAGGAATAGATGGTATACCAATTGACATATTTCAGCTAATAGATGCTGCCCTGGACGTGCTCACCAAGTTGTGCCAAGAAATCTAGAGAATGACCACTTGGCCAACTGACTGGAAGACATCGATATTTGTTCCTATCCCAAAGAAAGGCGACCCAACCGAATGTGGAAGCTACAGAACAATTTCACTGATTTCACATGCAAGCAAGATTTTACTGAAGATTATCCAAAAACGACTGGAACAGCACATCAAAAGAGAACTACCAGAAGTCCAGGCTGGTTTCAGAAGGGGTCGTGGTACTAGAGATATTGTAGCTGATGTCAGATGGATCTTGGCTGAAAGCAGGGAATACCAGAGGAAAGTCTATCTGTGTTTCATTGACTATGCAAAGGCATTTGACTGTGTAGATCATAACAAACTGTGGCTGACTCTGAGAAGAATGGGAATCCCAGAACACTTGATCGTTCTAATGCGAAACTTATACTTGGACCAGGAGGCAGTCGTCAGAACAGAGCAAGGGAACACTGCATGGTTCAAAATTGGGAAGGGCATACGCCATACCTTTTCAACCTATATGCAGAACAGATTATCCGGGAGGCTGGGCTCTATGAGGAGAAATGTGGGGTCAAGATTGGTGGACGATTTATCAACAATCTGCGTTATGCGGATGACACAACACTGCTTGCTGAAACTGAGGAGGACCTGAAGCGCCTGCTGCAGAGTGTCAAGGACTGCAGCCTACAATATTGATTGAGGCTCTATGTCAAGAAGACAAAGATTCTCACCACTGGACCAATTGGCAGCATCAGGATGGATGGTGAAGAGATTGAGATTGTACACAGCTTTAGTTTGCTTGGCTCCATGGTCAACAGTCTTGGCACCAGCAGCCAGGAAATTAAAAGGCGCATTGCAATGGGAAAGTCTGCTGTTAGGGACCTCTCCAAAGTGCTGAATGGCAGTGGTGTCTCTCTGGAGACTAAGGTGCATCTGATACAGGCCATAGTCTTCACAATCACCTGTTATGCATCAGAGAGTTGGACAATGACCAAGGAGGATAGAAGGAGAATTGATACCTTTGAGCTGTGGTGCTGGAGAAGAGTATTGAGAATACCATGGACTGCTAGGAAAATAAACAGATTTGTCCTGGAGAGGGTTAAACCGGGTGGCTCCTTGGAGGCAAGTATTCTGAGGCTCCGTCTAACTTACTTTGGACATGTTGTGAGGAGAGACTTGTCCTTGGAGAGGGACATCATGCTTGGGAGGGTGGAGGGATGGCGCAGGAGAGGAAGGCCCTCTATGAGGTGGATTGATTCAGTGACTGGGATAATTGGGATGGGAGTGTCAGAGACAGTGCGTTTGGCACAGGACAGAGCGGAGATTAGGACTGTTGTACATAGGGTCGCTATGAGTCGCAGGCGACTTGACGGCACATAACAACAACAAGAACAACAGGATTTATAGACTCCACAAACCAGCTGCACGGTCATTTCTGAATAGGTTTTGATGGCAATGAGTCTAGTTGATTCAATTAAAAGAGCTGTGATCCAAGAATCCTTTTATCAGTCAGTAAACTACTTTAGATTTTTAAATGTTTTAAAAAGCTGTCAATGATTTTCAACATTTAAGGATTCAGAACATTCAGCACTCATGACTGTTATCAGAAAATTCCATCAGAAGCAAATATCTTCTTCCAGGAACAGGAAAGAGCAATGCAACAAACAATGGTTGCAAAGTTGTTTTAGTTTTTATGACATTGATTATATAATTTTAATTGGAACAGGATTGATAAAACTGAGATCTTAAAATATACTTTGTAAAGGGAGGTTTAATACAAATCTACACCTCAAATTGTTCAATTACTCTGTAAAACCCAGGATTTTTTAGTGAATAAAGAAGACAGAATAATAAAGCAAGAAACCTAAATGCATCTAAGAGAGTTCAGAGGAAAAAGGGGGTATTTGTTGTTGTTCTTGTTGTTGTTATGTGCCACTGAGTCACCTGCAACTCACAGCAACCATATGTACAGCAGCTGTGGAGCTTGCCATGTCCTGAAGCCCGTCTTACTGATTCTCACATACTTATCCCCATTGCCCCAGTTACTGTATTAATCCATCTCATCCGGGATCTTCCTCTCCTGCACCATTCTTCCACCTTCTGAACACAATATCCTTCTGCAAGGACCTATCTTTCCTGGCGACATGCCCAAAGTATGTGAGATGGAGTTTCAAAATTCTAGCCTCCAAGGAGAACCTTGGTTTCACCCTCTCTAAGACAGACCTATTTGTTTTCTTGGCATTCCATGGTATGTTCATGACTCTTCTCCAGCATCACAATTTGAAGGCATCGATTCTTCTTCTGTCATCTTTTACTCATTATCCAGCTCTCTGATGGATTGAAAATAATTACAAAAAATCCAAGTGGCCTGGAATAGGTGTACCTTAGTCTCTAGACTGACATCTTTGCTTTTCAGTACTCTGGAGAGATCTCTGACAACACGTTTTTCCAGGGAATTCCGTTTTTGATTTCCGGACAGCTGGTGCCAATAGTGTTGATTGTGAAGCTGAGCAAGCTGTAATTGTTAACAATCTCAATCTCTTCTTCATCTATCATGATGTTGCCATTGGCCCAGTATTGAGAATCTTTGTCATCTTGATGTTTCAAGATGCTTCAAGCTTCAATTCATATGGAAGACTACAGTCCTTGACCTGCAGCAAGCGATTCAGGTCCTCCTATGTTTCAGCAACAAAGCTGTATTATCTGTATCACATGGGTTGTTGATGAGTCTCCCTCCAATCCTAATGTCACATTCCTCCTTGCCCAGCCTCCTTGATGATCTGTTCTATATATAGATTTAAAAGATAAGGAGAAAGGATGCATCCCTGACACAGTCCCTTCCTGAATTTGATCAATGCAGTGTACCTTGCTCTTTTTAGGCTGCTTCCTGTTCCACATATAGGTTTCAGAAGAGCACAATGTGGGATTCCATTTTTCCTCAAGGTTAGCCAAAATTAGTTGCGATCCACTCAGGAGGGTAAAATGGGAAATCAGGTCAACCTCGTTGGATGGCATTACTAAGGAGGGACGTCATGCTTAGGAGGACGGAGGGACAATGAAGGAGAAGAAGACCCTCAGTGAGATGGATTGATTCAGATACTGGGTCAATGGGGTAGGTGTGTCAGAGGTAAGTCATAAGCATTTGATGGCACATAACAACAACAATACAGAAAAAAACTTTTACACATCACTGAGAGCAGTGTAAAAACATAAATCCTGAGTAATCAGGAAGAAACACGAAAACAGAATTAAATAAATTATAAATTGTTGTTGTTGTTGTTATGTGCCGTCGAGTCGTTTGCGACTCATAGTGACCCTATGTACAACAGCCCTAAACCGTGCTCTATCCTATGCCAATCTCATTGCCTCTGACACACCCATCACGATTACCCCAGTCACTGAATCAATCCACCTCATAGAGGGTCTTTCCCTCCTGCGCTGTCCGTCCACTCTGCCCAGCATGATGTCCCTCTCCAAAGACCTGTCTCTCCTTACAACATGTCCAAAGTATGTCAGGAGAAGCTCCAGAATCCTTGCCTCCAAGGAGCAGCCTGGTTTAACCCTCTAATGCAAAACTTATACTTGGACCAGGAGGCAGTACTCAGAACAGAGCAAGGAAACAGTGCATGGTTCAAAATTGGGAAGGGCGTACGCCAGGGATACATCCTATCTCCATAGCTTTTCAACCTATATGCAGAACAGATTATCCGGGAGGCTGGGCTCTAAGAGGAGAAATGTGGGGTCAAGATTGGTGGACGATTTATCAACAAACTGCGTTATGCGGATGACACAACACTGCTTGCTGAAACTGAAGAGGACCTGAAGCACCTGCTGCCGAGGGTCAAGGACTGCAGCCTACAATATGGATTGAGGCTCAATGTCAAGAAGACAAAGATTCTCACCACTGGACCAATTGGCAGCATCAGGATGGATGGTGAAGAGATTGAGATTGTACACAGCTTTAGTTTGCTTGGCTCCATAGTCAACAGTCCTGGCACCAGCAGCCAGGAAATTAAAAGGCACATTGCCATGGGAAAGTCTGCTGTTAGGGACCTCTCCAATGTGCTGAAGAGCAGTTGTGTCTCTCTGGAGACTAAGGTGCATCTGATACAGGCCATGGTCTTCGCAATCACCTGTTATGCATCAGAGAGTTGGACAATGACCAAGGAGGATAGAAGGAGAATTGATACCTTTGAGCTGTGGTGCTGGAGAAGAGTATTGAGAATACCATGGACTTCTAGGAAAACAAACAGATTTGTCCTGGAGAGGGTTAAACCGGGTGGCTCCTTGGAGGCAAGGATCCTGAGGCTCCGTCTAACATACTTTGGAAATGTTGTGAGGAGAGACCGGTCCTTAGAGAGGGACATCATGCTTGGGAGGGTGGAGGGATGGCGCAGGAGAGGAAGGCCCTCTATGAGGTGGATTGATTCAGTGATTGGGACAATTGGGATGGGAGTGTCGGAGACAGTGTGATTGGCACAGGACAGAGCGGAGTTTAGCGCTGTTGTATATAGGGTCGCTATGAGTCGCAGGCGATTCGACAGCACATAACAGCAACAACAACAGGATGAATCTATTTGTTTTCTTGGCAGTCCATGGTACATTCAGTACTCTTCTCCAGCACCGCAGCTCAAAGGCCCCAATTCTCCTTTTATCCTCCCTAGTCATTGTCCAGCTCTCTGATGCATAACAAGTGATTGCAAAAACCATGACCTGTATCAGGCGCACCTTAGTCTCCAGAGAGACACTGTTGCTCTTGAGTACTTTAGAGAGGTCCCTAACAGCAGACTTTCCCATTACAATACGTTTTTTTAAATTTTCTGGCTACTGGTGCCAAGAGTGTTGACCATGGAGCTGAGCAAACTGAAGCTGTGAACAATCTTAATCTCTTCACCATCCATCCTGATGCTACCGATTGGTCCAGTGGTGAGAATTTTAGTCTTCTGGACATTGAGCCTCAGTCAATATTGAAGGCTGCAGTCCTTGACCCTCTACAGCAAGTGCATGAGGTCCTCCTCAGTTTCAGGGAGCAGGGTTGTGTCATCTGCATAACGCAGATTGTTGATAGATCTTCCACCAATCCTAACGCCATACCTCTCCTCATAGAGCCCAGCCTCTCCGACAATCTGCTTTGCATACAGGTTGAAAAGGTATGGAGACAGGACACATCCCTGGCATACACCCTTCCCAATTTTGAACCATGCAGTGTTGCCCTGCTCTGTATAAGGATAAATTTAAAAATTAAAATAAAATTGAAAAGTAGAATGAACAACTGGTACTATTTGTATAACTGAATATGTGTGGATAGGTTTAATTTTCTATCAAAAGAAAAGATATTCAGAATAGATTTAAAGTATCACAAAATAAATAATCATTTAAGAAATGGAATGTAGGAGTTAAAATATTAATGTTTAGATAAAAATCAAATTCTAGGCCAATAAAAAAGTACAGTAAGGCAAGAAGTAATATAATGATGACATTATTATTTATAAAACTATATATATTTTTTTCTATATATCAAAAAAGAAGACAGCAAACACATATAGCTTTAGGAAACTAAGGAACTATATGTAAATCCACAATGATAGTGGGAGATTTTAAGAGAACTCTTGTTAAGTTTTGATCAGCCTAATTAAAAATAATCAATAGTGCAGGTCATTTTAATGGTGAAATTAATAAAATTTATTTATAAGATAATTATATACTATACATATCCCACGCAATTTTTCTCATATTAATAATTGTTAGTGTTGTTGTTATGTGCCATTGAGTCGCTTGCGACTCATAGTGACCCTATGTACAACATCCCTAAACTCTGCTCTGTCCTTTGCCAATAGCACCGTCTCTGACACACTCATTCCGGTTACCCCAGTCACTGAATCAATCCACCTCATAGGGGGGCTTCCCCTTCTGTGCTGTCCCTCCACCCTACCAAGCATGATGTCCCTCTCCAAGGACCTGTCCCTCCTTTGGTTTATAGACACATCTTATCAAAACACTGCCTAGGTCTTTGCCATCCACTTCATCACTGTACGTCTAAGGCTATTGCAGCTACTGTGTTGGTCCATCTTATAGAGAGTCATCTTCTTTTTTCCTGGCTTTCTATCAAACCAAGCTTAATGACCTTCTTCAAGGACTAGATCTTCCTGATAACAAGGCCAATCTATGTTAGTGTTGTTTCATGCCAATGCTTTCAGTGCACCTGGATTTCCTCCTGTGAGATCACTGGCTCTTGGTCACATGCTATCTTCTATGTGTGTCAGAGGACAGCTGTGCTCCATAGAGTTTTCAAAGGTATATTTGGAAGTAGATTGGCAGAGTTTTTCCCTTCCAAAGTGCCTCTAGGTGTACTAGAATATTTAACTTTTTAGTTAGCAGTCAGATACATTAACCACTCGCACCATCCATGGAACAAAGGTCTTACTTTGAAGAAGCTTGTCTGCTCTAGTGTTGTACAGGTTCTTATTCCATGTTCAGTGACATTATGGTAGGTTACAATTGGCCGTAGTAGTGATATTTATGCCAGAGAAATCAGAAAATGATACATATTGATGCCTTATTTGTGGGAAAGCTAGTTTACAAGCACACTGCCAATTTTGATGTCAGCTATTTGATTTCAGCAAGTTTATAATATTATATTCTTATGGGAAGAGATAAATGAGACAAAATACTCATTAAACTATAATTATGATTCTCCTGAATAAATGAATTTATTTCAGAGAAGAAGAGGGGCTTTTTTTAAACAAAGAAGTCACAGAGTCCTTAAACTAATAACTTTAGAAATAAAATCTGGAAAAAAAAATCTTACAAAACTATAAGCTTAGGAAAAAAAATAACACTTTAGCTTAAGGCAAGTTAAAAAACATGATCTTGTCTACTTTCTTCTTTTTAATCTCCTATGTTCTTGTATCTTTTTAGTTTCTACTTCCAAGAACAGCTTATTCAATTTTTCAAAGGATAGTGAAAATTTTCATATTATGCCTTAATAAAACTTGGAGACATGTTATTATCTAATAGGAGTAAAAAAAACACTACTTTTTTCACTCTGAAATAGCACTGAGATATTCACTTAACATTGCTAAATAAAAGTAGACTTATGTTCTTAATAACCCACATCCAGCCAACGATAATCAATATAAAGTGCTGAATTGGCAAATATGCTCATCAAAAGAATGAATGGAGTCTGTTAATTTACATCCAGAAAAACAGGAAAGGTGACTACAGGTCAAATCTGAGTACTGAAAGTTTTACACTGATGAATGTGCAGAAGTCTCGAAGATGGATTTGTGTTGAGAGTTGAAGATGTGATAAGAGGGTTGTCAAGAAACATGTCTAGCTCTGGTCCTGAGGATCTGAGTTGTTTTTAGTCAGTGGCCTTTGCAATTACTGCCCTTGCCAGCTCATGAAAGGGCTTGTCTTTAGCCCCCACCTTGTACTCTGACTACCAACCAAAGGACAATTCAATTTATTTTTATGACAGAGCCAATTTTTGAGGTCTGGATAAAGTATGCAACATCCCCTGTGCATGAATAAAAATTTCAGACATTTTAAAAATAGTATTCCAACAAACAAGTAAAATAAACAAACACACTCCTCCACCAAAATAAAAATATAGAACTGTAAATCAGTACATTCTTTGAATGTCATAAAGTTCTGAGATTCTTGTGTGTAGGTGTGTGTGTTTAATTATCTTAGCTATCTTCTATGAACTAAGAAAGGCCTTCCTTTGTTTGAACCTGACAGATCAGTTAGAACTGTGGCAACTACCATTTACAGCTATTGATTTCAATGTGACATTAAAGGCCCCAAATTCAACCATTATTCTCTTCAATTGTCACAAACAAAGGCTAATCATAGTTGAGTTTGGTCTGAAGGAATCAAGTAAAGATTGCCAAGTGAAATTAGCATGTTATTTCTCTCTGAGTCACAAGTCAGGGAAAGGGTCTGTGTTCCTAAGATTACATGTATATTATCATCATTAAAAATGGGCTTGTCTCCAAAAGAAATATTTGAACTATAGAAAGGGAAAATGTAGTTTCATCAGAAATAAAGTCATTTAAGATGATAAATAATTTAAAAAATATTTTCCTCCTTGCACAGAGTAAAAACATTTTGTTTTGGTGCTTCTGTTGCAGCAAAATAATGTTTCTCATAACTGTAAAATGTGGTATGTGGCATGATTAAACAATATTTCAACTCTTTATTTCATGCAGAGGTTACCAGCTAGAGGGAAAGAAGGTTTGATTAGGTTTATGTCTTCCATGAGAAATTTTAAAGGAAAGTGTACAACTTCTTTAATATATGAGGGCCAATGCTACAAATGACTTTCTCTTGTGGGCAGGTAGGAAAGGACAAAATCCCTTTACTATAATAAATAGGCAGAAAATAGCTAGTAAGAAATCATAAATCTATACAAAAGCAATGGTAAATTAAAAAAGAAAAGGTCTTCAAGCTTTTATTTCAACTTGCTTTTATTTATACCATAATTTACTACCTATTCATCCTGTTATTAAATGATGAATAGTTTCATATGCTTTGTTCACTGTATAGCTTTTGAAATGAACATCTTAGTTTGAAAATCTGTAATAATTTTATTATCAATATATCATCCTTAAGTACTTATAGAACATTATCAAAGAATACCCCTCATTAGATGGAAATTATGCTTTTTTTCCCTAAAAAGGCACCCAGTTTTAGGCAACTAACCTTTGCACTGGAGGATGGACAGTCTCCTCCCACGTGATAACACGCCAAGTAAAAAGAGATCTAATGGTGCACTGATTCAAATATTTAATTGCCAACTGAAAGGTTCGTGGTTTGAAACCACCAGCCACTACTCCAAGGAGAAAAACGTGTCAGTTTGTTTCCATAAAGAGCATCGGAAATCCTGTAAGACAATTCTTCTTTGTGAGATAGGCTATGGTAAAACTTGACTTAACAGCAGTGAATTTGGTGTATATCAGGCAAACGAGTTTAAAACATTTGTTTCATTGATTATTATTTCTTAAAAGTTAATAAGAACATTCTTAAATATTAACCTCTACCTATCTGTTACAAACCATTCTAAAAGTTATTAAAGTAGAGCAATATGAATCAAAATATAGTCGTTTTTTTAAATAATCAGACCAACACTGGACCTCAGATAATGCTATGTAATTCTGGAAGGGTGTACACCAGGGATGTAGCCTATCTCTATACTTTTTCTTTTTTTTTTTTTCTATAATTATATT
>NW_006399770.1:9023448-9034045 GCF_000299155.1 Elephantulus edwardii
GGGAAGACTGTTTATGTTGTGGATTAGGACTTCTAGTGTTGTTCCTAGCTTTTCTGTAATGAATTTTATAGTCCTTGGTTTTAGTCCTAGGTCCATGATCTCTATACTTTTTCAATCTATGTGCAGAACAGATAATCCAGGAGTTTGGACACTATGAGGAGAAGTGTGGCATCAGGATTGGAGGCAGACTCATCAACAATCTGTTATGCAGATGACACAACCCTGCTTGCTGAAACTGAGGAAAACCTGAAGAGCTTGCTGTAGAGGGTCAAGGACTGCAGCCTTCAATATGGATTGAAGTTCAGCATCAAGAAAACAAAAATTTTTCACCACTGGGCTGATTGGCAGAATCATGATAGATGATGAAGAGACTAAGATTGTTAACAGCTTTAGTTTGCTTGGCTTCACAATCAACACTCTTGATACCAGCTGTCAGGAAATCAAAAGACACATTACATTTGGAAAGTCTGCTGTCAAAGACCTCTCCAGAGTACTGAAGAGCAATGATGTCAGTCTTGAGACTAAGGTGCACTTGATCCAGACCATACTCTTCAAAATTGCTTGCTATATATCAGAAAGCTCGACAATGACTAGGGATGACAGAAGGCAAATAGATGCTTTTGAGCTGTGGTTCTGGAGAAGAGTATTGAATATATACAATAGACTGCTAAGAGAGCACGCAGGTTCATCCTAGAGTGGTTGAAACCAGGCTGCTCCTTGGAGGCAAGGTTTCTGAAATTTCATCTGACATACTTTGTGCATGTTGCAAGGATAGGCCAGTCTTTGGAGAGGGACATCATATTTGGGAAAGTGGAGGGGCAGCACAAGAGAGGAAGACCCTCGATAAGATGGGTTTATTCAGACACTGGGGTGGAGAGGCTAGGTGTGTCAGAGACAATAAGACTGGCACAAAATAGAGCAGGGTTGTACATAGGGTCACTATGAGTCACAAGCAACTCAAGGGCACATAACCAGAACAAAAATAACAAAATTATTATAGGTCATTGAATAAATTCTAATTTACAATGTCCTATTGTATGACAGAGTAGGAACTACCACTAAATGAGAATAGAATTAAATGCAAAGTTGCAACTTGTATATTCAAACATAACAATATCCTTTTAAAATTTGATTTACTAAGATTTTCTTTTTAAACACAGAAGAATGAAGGATTGTTCTTAGGCAGTCAATTAAATAAAATCATGTGGTCAAGTTGGAACCAATTCTGACTTTTCCAGTGGGTTTTTGGAGCCGGTAAATCATTAGAGAGGAGACTGTCCGTCACTCTACTTTATAGTTGTTGCTGTGTACTGTTGAGTCAGAACCGACTCATAGCTAACCCTCTGGTGGATTTTCAGAGGAAGTTAATCACAAAGGAGAAGAATGTCCATCCTTTTCCTGCAGAGCATCTGGAGGCCTCAATCCACAGGCCTTCCAGATTGCAGCGCAGCTCCTTGCCACTAGGCCACCAGAGCTGGTGGATTTGAACTGCCAGAGAGACACTGCCTTTGGGTTTGCAGCAACACTCCTTACAGACTATGCCATCAAAATACCCTTATTATTATATAAAAGAAGAAATGCAATTTATTTCTTTCCATCTTCAGAGTTTCAAACCACTATAATCACTTGTGTCAACTTTTAATTTTTTTCTATGTTTACAGAAATATGTTATATAAGACCTATTTTTTCAACTTTTCCCCTGCTTAAGAAAGATATATAGTTCATTCTTTTTGATTGTTTTGTGTTTTGAGTGAAAGTTTACAAATCATATTAGTTTTTTCTTTCATAATTCATACATATTTTATATAATAAACTCCACTGTCTGATCACTTTCCTATTATATATATTGTCTTTCTTTTCACCCAATATATCTTCTTATTGCATTTTATTCCTCTCTCCCTCCCTTCCCATCCCTGGTAATTACGGAATGTTAACTGTTGTTAGCAGCTGTTTAGTCGACTATAACTCTGTAAACTCTACCTTGGGTTCATCCTCACAATTTCTGATTATGTTTAAGTCCATTGTCACAGTCATTGTGTCAATCTATCTTGCTGAAGGTCTTCCTCTCTTTCTCTGACCCTCTACCTTTCCTGGCACAATGTGACTCCGTAAGGACTGGTTCCTCCTGGAAATATGTCCAAAGTAAGTGAGACAAAGTTTCACCATCCTTATCTCTAAGGACTACCCTAAAAGTACTTCCTCCAAGAAAGATTTGTTTGTTCTTCTGGTAGTCCATGGGATATTCAGTACTCTCCTCCCACACCACATGCTTTCTCTTCTGTTATCTTTATTCATTGTCTACCTTTTCAATGAATAGGAATTGGTAAAAAACCATGGCTTGCACCAGCCACCCTTTAGTCTTTAAGCTGACATCCTTGTTCTTTAGCACTTTTAAAGAGATCCTTGAGAGCAGATTTTCCCAATGTAACATGTCATTTGATTTCTCGACTGCTGCTAGCATGGGTGTTTATCACAGAACCAAGTAAAATGGAAACATTGGCAATTTATTATTAAATGCGTTCCAAATGGATAGCACAATTTTAGTTTTCCCACTAACATTATATGAAATGCTTACCCTCCAAGGGTCAGGTTTGAGTCAGTTTTGATTGGACAGCCCACACAGTAATAACAACAACAACAACATTCGCTGAAAGGTAAGTGCCCATTGGAGTTGCACTGCTATTCCAAAGGCCATCTCTGGCTATTTGAATCCATCAGCAACTCCTCGGGAAAAATACATACAATCTCCTCCTATGCAATTTATAATCTTGTGTACTCAGTGGGGTGTAAACTATGAGTTGGGTTTGACTCATAGTTTATACATACACAACAGCAATACCCCCAAACCCACTGTCACAAAAGCACTGAAAGATATCATGTTTTGTCAATCCAGTTCATCAAACATTTAATATCTGTGTTGCTTTAAATAGCATTTCCATGCTGATCAGCTGAATTATAACTCTTTTCCCCTCCAGTGTTCCCAAATTAATGCTTGTTTAAAAAAAGGCACAGAGGACAACTATGAGATATCATCTCACCTCAGTCAGAATTGCCAAATTTAACAGAAGAGCAAGCAACAAATGCTGGTGAGGTTGTGAGAAACTGGAACTCTTATTCACTATTGGTGGGAGTATAAAATGGTGCAACCGTTGTGGAAAGCAGTGTGGCATTTTCTCAAAAAGTTGCAAATAGAGATAGCATTTGACCCAGCAATTCCACTACTGGGAATATACCCCAGAGAGACCATAACTGACATCCAAGCAGATATATGCACACCCATGTTTATTGCAACTTTGTTCACAATAGCAAGGAGCTGGAAACAACCTAAGTGCCCATCAACAAACGAATGGCTAGAGAAGCTGTGGTATATTCGCACAATGGAATACTATGCTGCATTAAAAAACAAGGAACTCATGCAATATTATTCAAAATGGGTGACCCTGGAGGACATTATGCCAAGTAAAATATCTCAGTCAAAAAGGGACAAATACTGCATAGTGTCACTGTTGTAGAATGGGACTGATATCAGGGTTGGGGTAAGACTGAGGAAAACTGGATAAATTATGTATACTGTATTGAAACAGATGAGGGAAAGAACAGATTAAAGGAGATACATGATTGGTATTTGGTTATCACAAGAGTCCAGCATGACAGTTGCATAGTGAAGTGTACTCAGGGGGGAGGTGGGGGCTGGGGGGGGGTGATTGTATGCCAATGAAGGAATTTTTCTGTTTTCTTTTCAGAGTGAGTAGTGAACTGGGGGTGAGGGGAGAGGGGGCAGGGAGAAAAGTGCAACAATGAATGAATGGAAGTTCCAGAATCCCTGTAAATGTTCATTAAAATTAATTGAAAAAAGACACAGAGGGGGGAAAGTGGGTGAAAACTTTCTATATTTCTTCCTATCAAGAGATAATATTTTGGCAAAGAATTCTTTGAGTTATAGACTTATACAGTCTATTCTGTTTTCTTATCACTTCTTTTCACTCAACAATACAGTCTAAATGCTTTATGTATTTTAAATGTTCATACACACCTGAAACATGAACAAATATTTCATGTATTTTAAATGTTTATATAAAAGGCCTCTCTAAAATCTTTTCACAAAGTAAAATTTCATTTTGAAAACTCAAAATCAAAGCAAAATCAGAGTAGAGCTATTCCGTTAGCTCCCCTCATGAAACTCATATCCTAAATTGAATCATGATAACTGTGGGAACATAAGAGAATGTCTTTCAATCAACAATTGGGAAATAGGAGAAAGGAAAATGATGAGGACCTCAGGTGCGGTTATGTGTTAAAATGAGTTTTGTTCTAAATACATTTTCCGGTTTTTTTTTACTGTATACAATTGAGTCAGACTAACTCATAGCTAACTCTCCAGCAGGTTTTCAGAGGCTGTAAATCACATGGCAGGAGATTGTCTATATTTCTCCCCTGGCACACTAGTGGATTTGAATCACTTGCCTTTGTCTTGGCAGTGCAACTCTTTACTATTGAGCCATCAGAGCTCCTAAGTATATTGTTGTTGTTGTTGTTATATGCTGTCAATTTGCTTGCAACTCATAGCAATGTCATGTACAATAGCACTGAAACCTGAAATCTTATTGTCTTTGATACATCTACCCTTTTTATCTTAGTCATTGGATCAACTTTATTTACATGATTTTCCTAAGGCATTTCCCTCTAACACTTGAAAACTATTTTAAAAATAGTTTTATTTAAATTGCATAAATGCAAAAGAGTATTTAGAAAATATTTACATATTTTACATTAAATGCTTATCTTTGTCATTCCCTTATTTAAAAATTTTTTTCCCACAGATATTTAAATCCCTAAAGGAGATATAAATAAAATTTTAAACGTTTTATGTTGCATAAAAATAAGATAATATTTTTCTTATTCTTCTTCAAGTTCCTTTTTTCTTTTAACATAATTTTCCTAAGATTTATTCATGTTTTCTCACATACCTGTATGTATTTTCATTCTTCATTACTAATAGGATTCTAGAAGTCAGTGACTGGTACAAATCATTAAGTGCTAGACTATTAACAGGAAGTTTGGCCATTCAAATGCACTCAGAGGTATTTCGGAAGACGACCTGGAGATCTGCCTCTGAAAGATTATTACCTTGAAAAACGATGGGACAGTTCTACTCTGCACACATGAGGTTACCAGGAGTTAGAATCATCTTGAGGGCCACTGACAATAAATATTTTATTTCATAGTAGCATCACAGATTTTCTACTTCATTTGTTGTTGACGGGTATTTGGTTATTTCTAGTCTGATGTTGTTGTAATGTTCAGAAGAATCAGAACTGATCCATAGCTGACCCTTCAGAGGGTTTTCAGAGGCAGTTAATCTCCCTGGAGATTGTCTGTCTTGCTCCTGTAGAGCAGCCGGTGGGCTAGAACCATGTGTCTTCAAGATTGCAGTGCAGCTCCTTGTCACTGGGCCACCGGGATCGTTTTTCTGCTTAGCTCTTATCTATTGAGGTTTTTTCTTGCTTTCTAACTTGGGGGAAAAAAGCCCATAAAACACCCCCCCCAAAAAAAAAAGACATTTCCATTGCTAGTTCCCATAGAGTCAACTCTGGTTCATGTCAGTCCTGTGTGAGAGCACAACTGCTCCATAGTGTGTTAGGCTGAGCAATGTCAGAGGCACATCATTGCCAGACATGCTTTGAGGAATCCCAATGGATTCAAACTGCCAACTCCTCTTCCTGCAAGTTGTTGAATACTTGTCTATAAACCACATAATCAGTTATATCAGAACAAATGTTCATTCATAAATTGTAGCTTGTTGCTTTACTCTTTGTATGTTATTTTTACTAACAAGATCTATCAATCTTTTCCTTTATGATTTGTGTTTTTCTGCCTTGTTTCAGAAATTTTTCTAGATCATAACATACTCTCATGTTGTTTAAATGTTTATCGTATTTGCCTATCATGCTTAGGTCTTAATTTACTTGGAGTTTATATTTGTGTACAGATAATAATGGGTCCAGAATTGTTTAACAGCTCAAAATTGCCCCACTGTTATGCACTGAGAGCTGTAATATGCATCAAGATTCTGTATATGTTTACATCATTCATGAGCTCTCTACTCTGGAAGTTTGCTTTATTTTTCCAACTGTGGTCCAACTATATTAATGGCTAATAGTGTTACAAGAATTGATAGCAGAAAAGATTGAGATTGTTAGCAATTTCAGCTTGCTCGGGTCCACAATCAATACTCTTGACACTAGCAGTCAGGAAATCAAAAGATAAATTGCATTAGGAAAATCTGCCATAGGAGACCTCACCAGAGTGCTAAAGAGCAACAATGTCAGTCGAGGGACTAAGGTGTGCCTAATCTAGGCCATGGTCTTTTTAATTACTTGGTATTCATCAGATAACTGGACAATGATTACAGATAATAAAAGAAGAATTGTTCACTCTGAGTTGTGGTGATGGAGAAGAGTATTGAACATATTATGCACTATCAAGAGAACAAACAGGTCTGTTCTGGAGAGGGTGAAACCAAGCTGCTCCTTGAAAATTTGTCTCACATAATTTGAGCATGTTGCCAGAAGAGACCAGTCCTTGGAGAAGGAACATCATGCTTGGAAGGAGAAAGACCCTGGAGGAGATGGAGTCACATATAAGTGAAGTAATGAGGATAGAAGTGTCAAAGACAGTGATACTGGCTCATGATAGGACAGGATTCAGAGCTGTTGCACATAGGGTTGTTATGAGTCACAAACAACTTGATGGCACCTAACAACAGCAACAACCAAGGCCAAATTAATATATGTTCAGTACCACAACAGTAAGCACTCATAGAAAATGTTACACAAATATTTATTAAGCTACTGAATGCCTTGGATTTTTCGGTCTTTTTTATGATCCACACAAACTTTATAATCAGCTGGCCAATAGCAACAAAAAATTCTGCTGACATTTTAATTATTTTACAGTGAATCAACATAAACATTAATTTGGGAAAAAAGAAAATAGGTTACAATATGTAAATGCTGAACATGATAGTTCTCTATTTTTTAGACTTTAAAAAAATGTCATTCTATGAAAATGCTATCATTTTCTACAAATGGTCTTACGCAGGTTTTGCTAGTCTGATTTCTACTTTATGATTTAGAATTTTTTATATAATTATATGGAGCTCTGGTGGCCGAGTGGCAAGAAGCTGTGCTGCAATCCTGAAGGCATGCTGTTTGAATCTACCAGCTGCTCTGTAGGAGAAGGATGGGCAATCTCCTCCCATGCGTCTGAAAACCCACTGGAGGGTCAACTATGGGTCAGTTCTGACTCTGTGGTATACAACAACAACACAACAATAGTCTATATACTATTACTGAATGATATTTTTTAGGATGATATTGACACCTTTGAGCTGTGGTGCTGGAAAGGAGTAGTAAATACACCATGGAATGCTAGGAGAACAAACAGGTTCTTCCAAGAGAGGGTGAGACCAGGCTGCTCCTTGGAGGCAAGGATTCTGAAGCTTCATCTGACATACTTTGGACATGCTGTAAGGAGGGACCAGTCCTTGGAGAGGGACGTCATACTTGGGAGGGTGGAGGGACAGCGCAAGAGAGAAAGACCCTTGATGAGATGGATTGATTCAGTGACTGGGATAATGGGGGTATGTGTGTCAGAGATAAAGGTTGGCATAGAATAGAGCCAGGTTCAGAGCTGGTGTGCATAGGGTCACTATGAGTCACAAGGACTCCAGGGCACATAGCAACAACATAGTATATGTGGGGTGGGTTTGTTTGTTTGTTTTACAAAAACCACATAACTCCTTGTGGATGACATAGAAATGACATTGATGTTTATATACTAATTTTTCTTTGTTTTGTTTTAATCTAGAAACTTTGTCTATGGAGTAAGAACGTTGCAGTTGCCCTGAAACTTGATCACTCCACAAAAAAAACCTGATAATGTCTAAGGAGACCAGACCAGAGGACCAGAACCTGATAAGGCTCTGGGCCTGATCACAAAAGCCCACAACCAAGTTAATTAGCAGGACCCCTGCTCCAAATTCTAAGCAAAGTACTTTCTTTCCTAGCCCTCACTAAAACCTCTATACAAAGGAACTATCCTTGTTTACCCTCCAGCCATTTTGACCTTCTTCACAAGTCCCTCTCAGACCATGGCAATAAAGGCCTGTTCCTTTCTTCGGACAAGCTTCTTGATCTATCTTGCTCTCAACACCTTTTTCTATCTAAGAGTCTTTTGTTGTTGTCACCTGCAACTCATAGCAACCCTACATACAACAGCCCTAAACTCTGCTTTATGCTGTGCCAATCTTATAATTCCATTACTGCCAGAAAAACAAACAGATTCATCTTGGAGAGGATTAAACCAAGCTACTCCTTGGAGGCAAGGATTCTGGTGCTTCATCTGACATACTTTGGACATGTTGCCAGGAGGGACGGGTCCTTGGAGAGGGACATCATGCTTGGGAGGGTGGAGGGACAGCGCAGGAGGGGAAGACCCTCTATGAGATGGATTGATTCAGTGACTGGGGTAATCGGGATGGGTGTGTCAGAGGCAGTGCGGTTGGCGCAGGACAGAGCAGGGTTTAGGGCTGTTGTGAATAGGGTCGCTATGAGTCGCAAACGACTCGATGGCACATAACAACAACAACAAACTCCATTACCCTAGTGATTGAATCAATCCATCTCATCGAGGGTCTTCCTCTCCTGTGCTGCCCCTCCACTCTCCCAATCATGATGTCCCTTTCTAAGGACTGATCTCACCTTACAACATTTCCAAAGTATGTCAGACAAAGCTTCAGAATCCTTGCCTCCAAGGAGCAGCGTGGTCTCACCCTCTTCAGGATGAACATGTTTGTTCTCTTACTAGTCTATGGTATATCCAATACTCTTCTCCAACACCTTAGCTCCTTCTATCATCCTTAGTCATTGTCCAGCTCTTTGATGCAAGTGATTACAAAGACTATATCAGGTGCGCCTTAATCTTCAGAGTGACATCGTTGCTCTTTAGTACTCTGGAGAGGTCTTTGACAGCCAAATTTCCCAGCACAATACGTCTTTTCATTTCCTGGCTCTGGTACCAAGAGTGCTGATTATGGAGCAAAGCAAACTAAAGCTGTTAACAATCTCAATATCTTCACCATCTATCATGATGTTTCTAATCGTCCCAGTAATGAGAATCTTTGTTTTCTTATATTGAGCTTCAATCCATATTGAAATCTACAGTCCTTGACCTTCTGTAGCAAGTGCTTCAGGTCCCCGACTAGATCCTCTTATTTTCCTACTATTTCATCAGTGGAACTTTTTAGATTCTCATTGTATCAGGACATATATTAATAAAGTCTTTGCCCTCCTTTCGCTCCACCCCCACCACTGGCATTGCTTATACAAAGTAGAATACATATATTAATAGCAAGGTACTCTTTTTTTTATTCTTGATTTAAAGAAATATTTATTTCATAATTGTATGTTTAATCTTTGTTGTAGATATTTTTTAAATAAATGTCAATACTTCAAGGAAATGCTTTTCAATTAATTTTCAATATTTCCATTTATTATCAATGAATGTTGAATGCTATATTATCAATGAATGTTGAATGCTATCAAACCTTTTAAACTGAGATAACCATGTGGTTTTTTTCCTCCTCTAGTTTGCTAACATTATGATTGAGGAAATAATTTTTTCTTTTCTGTTAAATCAACTTTGCTCTACTGAGATAAGCTCTATGTTGTGGTCAATATTTTTATATGTGCTTTTTAATGTCCTATGTTAAGAATATTCTATTTCTTTCTCTATCTAGCCTTTATTTTTTTAATTGCTAGACACAATGTGTTAGTATTTTGTCTGGGATTGTGCATTGACAGTGCTGAGTGAGGTTGGTCTGTAACATCCTTTTGCACCTGAGTAGAGGAAGAATTCTCCCTCTGTGATCTAGTCTGTAATTTTTCTTCTGTCATTTTCCATTTTTTAAGTTCATTTTGGGAATCCTGTTTCTACTTGTGTAGTAGGGATAAATCTGACTGGAATGCTGGTCAGCCATTCTTCAATAAAAATGGAAATTAGGAATCTTTTTGACTAATTAGGTTTCAAACATCTTTTACTTGCATAGGATATTCACGGATGTTTAAAAGGCACTGTTACAATTAAGGTGTTTGAGAAAATCCTTTCCAAGAGGATGTATCCCATCAACAAACAGAAGCAAAATTAAATGCCCGATTAACAAACATAATGTCCTCTTTAATAATTCTCAGCACTCTGGTAATTCTGTTAATATTACTGTGCTATCTGCAATTCCTTCCTTTGTTTCACGTTTTGAATAATTCAATTAAAAGTCTGACAAAGAAATAACAAGGGATTAAATGTTGTTGAATTGTAATTCGGAAGAAAAACATAAGCTCCTTGGGAACATTTATTAATATTGTACAAACTCTTTTCAAGTATCTAAGATGGTTGATTTTGCAAAACAGTTTACTGCTCAGGAGGCGTCACTGGTCAAGGTCACCTCGGATAACAGCAAAAGGAGGCGTCTTCCAGGTCAGACCCAGCAAAACCCAGCCAGAGAGGGAGGGCAGGAGGCGTCACTGGGCAAGGTCACCTC
>NW_006399770.1:9037400-9083531 GCF_000299155.1 Elephantulus edwardii
GTGTCAGAGGCGGTGCGGTTGGCGCAGGATAGAGCAGGGTTTAGGGCTGTTGTGCATAGGGTCACTATGAGTCGGAAACGACTCGACGGCACATAACAACAACAACATTTGATTTTTGGGAACCAATGCCAGTGACCGATGAAAACAAAAACGGGATGATATTCATGCAAAATAAACCAAGTCGGAAGGACACCAAGACATCTCTATTTGGTTTCATGGATGGAAGGGCAATATTCTGTCTTTGTCCCAAATTGTTAGGAAAATACATCAATTACAGTATGAGAAATGAAAAACACTAGGTCCTAAGAAGGCTTGTTTTCTAGGATCTATTATTTCGGACTTTCATTTCGAAAATATCAATGACGAAGGCACTGTTAAGATATGAAAAAGTATGCAAAAAGTGATTTGCCCTTATTGTTAGGTGCTGAGTCTATTTTGACTCTTAATAAAGACATGTGGCAGAACAGAACTGCGCCATCGGGGTTTTTTGGCCATAATCTTTCCAAAAGCAGATGGCTAAGCCTTTCTCCTGCAGAGCCACTGTGTAGGTTTAAGTTGCTAACTATTCTGCTAACCACTAAATATTTAACTGTTAATGTCACCAGGCTCCTCCTTCTACTCTAGGAAAGAAGACAAGATAAAAATACACACACAGTGAAGGAGTTATAACCAAGTTAGTGCACCTTGATAATCCCTACTTATTTTTTATGACTAAAATTTGTTGGGAGGTAAAGTTAGTCCTCAGAATGTTGTTTTCTTGTATGGCATTGGCTCAAATGATGGGTGGACAAAAAAAGACATAAGAATGCTTGGCAAAGATAACACTGATCGGGATATTAATGCATAGAAATCAGAACACCTGTACGGATGTTGTTGTTAGGTGCCGTTGAGTCAAGTTTAACTCATAGCAACCCAATGAATGACAGATCGGAACCCTGTCCTATTCTGGGCCATGCTCGTCATCTCTCACATTTGAGCCCACTGCTGCACTTTGTCAATTCATCTCATTGAGACTCTTCCTTTCTTTTGCAGATTTGCCACCTTTCTAAGCATGTTGTCCCTTTCCAAGGAATAGCCTTTCCTAGAAACATGTACAAAGTACGTGAGACAAAGCTTCACGATCCTTCCCTCTAAGGAGCTTTCTGGCTGCGCTTTCACCAAGACAAGTATGTTTATTTTCCTGGCAGTCCATGGACTACTCAGTGCTCTTTTCCAACCCCAAGGTTTAAATGCATCAATTAGTCTCCTGTCATCCTTTTTCTTTGTCCAGGTTTCAGATGCATAGCAAGGATTGAAAAGACTATGGCCTAAATCAGGGGTACCTTTAAACGGACATCATTGTTACTCAGTAGTTTGGAGAGATACCAGATAGTGACCCTGTCTAATACAATAGATTCCCTGATCTTCAACTTCTGACACCAAGGGTGGTGACTGTGGATCCAGGGAAAATGAAATCACTGCAAATTTTAATCTTTTCCAAATTTGCTTCATGATGCTGCCTATTGGTACAGAGGTAATAATTTTTATCTTCTTGGTGTTGAGATGCAATCCATATTTAAGGCTGTAGTCTTTGATCCTCTGCAGTGTTGCAAGTTCTATTCACTTTAAGTAACCAAAGTTGTGTCATCTGAATTCTGCTGTTTGTTGATGAGTCTTCCTCTGATCCTGATGTCAAAATCTTCTTTAAAGAGTCCCGCTTCTTGAAAGATTTGCTCAGTGTACAGACTGATGCGATATGAAGAAAGGACTGATTGCACCCTTCCCTGATTTTAAACTATGTACTGTTCCCTTGCTCTATTCAGACAATAGCTTCTTGTTCTAGGTAGAGGTTTCATATGAGCACAATTAAGAGTTCTGCAGTTCTCATTATTCTCAATGTTAGCCACACTTTGTTATGATCCTCACAGTTAAATGCCTTTGCACAATTTAGAATACACAAATAGACATCCTTCTGGTATCCCCTGAATTCAGCCAATATTTATTTGACATCAGCAGCAATATCCCTGGTGCCATGACCTCTCCAATCCCAGCCTTAGTTTCTGGCGGTTCTCTGTCAATGTACTGTTCCAGCTATTTTTGGTTTTCAGTAATATTTCACTTGTATGTGATATTCATGATCTTGTCTGATAATTTCTATATTCTACTAGATCACCATTCTTGAGAATGAGAACTTCTTATCAAGAAAGGTGATAGATGAATCAGTCCTGATGATTTTAAGAGAATCAGAAACCAAGTGGTAGTCTTAAAACTGACTCATAAGGAGCAACATTCTCAACCTAGGAAAATTCTAATTAAATACAAAAGAAAAAAAAATTACAGAACAGAACAAAAATATAGGGGTGCAAAAGAGAAAAAACTATTGAAATGAGTGGATTCTTTCTTCAAGATGAAAGTTAGGAATGACGCTATTTTCCCTCCTCATTTAGTAAGACTTGTCCTATTATCAGGAGGCCTAGTAATATAATGGCTACGTATTGGACTGCTACCTGAAAGGTCAGGACTTTGAACCATCAGCTTCTCCAGGAGAGAAGTATGAGGCATTCTGCTCCCACTAAATTTGCAATACAGAATACTGATGGAGGAATAGCATGAATTAGAGTGGACTAGTTGCTGTTTGGTGGGCTTCACCCTAGTATCAAGGAGTCCTTGGTAGCACAAGAGTTCAGTGTTCAGCTGTTAATGGAAAGGTTAGTGATCTGAACCAACCTTGAAGCTATAAGGGAGAAGACGTTAGATGATATGCTACCATAAGATTACAGCCCAGGAAATCCGACATTGTACTTGGAATCACTGCGAATCAAAACCTACTTTAACAAAAGGCACTTAAAATAACAGCCCTGCTACCTGGAAATCATGCGTAAGGCTGAGAAAGAGTTAAGAGTATTATATTTTAGGGCATTGTGATTATCATAAGAGTCCAAATGAGGGTTGCAGAGTGAAGTATTTTTGGGGTGGCGGTGGGGGTGGGGGAAGTGCGGGGAATTGTGTACCAAAGAAGGAGTTTTTCTTTTGCTTTTCAAGGAGAGGAGCAAACTGGGGGGTGAGGGGTTGGGCGGGGGGGGAAAGAGAGAAAAGTGCAACAATGAATGAATGGAAGTCCAAAATCTCTGTAGATGTTCATTGAAATTAATTTTAAAAATTATTTTAAAAAGTATCAAAAAACAAACAAACGAGCGGAAAGAATAATAAGGGAAAGGACAACCAAGACAAAGTAATGAAGCGACAGCAAAACACATTTCCTTTTTAATTCAACACAATACTTTATTATCATTTGGGCTGGTTTTGCAATTCTAGGTGATGAGAAAGAAGAGATTACTCAAATTCTAAGCTTTAGTCTGAGATGCTCTACAAAAATGGTTTGCCAATGTGAAGTATAGTACTGTCCTTACAACCAAATGTTTAGTTATAATTTCATCTCCAAATTTACTTTCACTCTATCTTCATATTATAGACTAGAATATGGATTGTGCTTAACATTTATATATTTGCTCATTCCTATATTAAATTGGGCAAGGTAGATAGCTACCATATTTAGTAAATTAATAGTTGTCAAAAGGGTGAAGGTAGAGAGATCAAGAAATAAATGAACTGATAAATTAATAGATTTTATGGAAGCTTTTATTAAGAAGATAGTTTTTATACTGATATTGATAATAGTAAAGCTAAGTCAAAATTGAGCTTCAATTTTTAATGATGCTATCAGTCATAGCAGTAGGAGATAAATAAAATTAAAAGGAACTAATTAATAAGGAAAACAAATATATGACCTAATTGGGGTTGTTTTTCATACTGGCTTTAAATTGTGATCATTTACTCAAATGAGTGAAATTTATTTTATATAAATGCAATAGGAGATTTATAGAAGACTGATACCATACACTTTTTTAAATTGCTGCCTCATTTAAATAGCACATCAATAGAAGTAATGTCTCATCAAGGCAGAGCCAATGAGCAATGAAACAAATTAAAGTTTGAGGTGAAATGAATACACTGAATGTAACATCAGCTTTATTTGGTGGATTTGTCTGCTTCTTGGTCCAAGTACAGATTCTGCATAAATACAATTGAATGTTTGGGGAAGATGTTCTTTGGTAGTCCATGGGATATTGAATACTCCAACACCATAACTCAAAAGTATCAATTCTTCAGCTGTTATCTTTATTCGTTGTCCAGCTTTTAAATGCATGGCAAGTAACTTAAAATATTATGCCTTGAGTCAGGACACCTTAGTCTTTAAACTGACGTCTTCCTTCTTTAACACTATGGAGATGTTCTGGAGAACAGATTTCACCAGTGCAACATACAATTAGGTTTCTTGACTGGTGGTACAAAAGGACATTGATTGTGGATCTATGTAAGATAAAAATCACTGACAATGTTTACGTTTTCTCCATCTACCATTGTGTTGCCCATTGAGCTAGTAGTGAAGATTTTTGTTTTTTTGATGTTGAACTGTAATCCATAATGAAGGCTATAATCTTTGATCTTCGATAGCAAGTGTTTTAAAATATCCTCATATTCTGTAAGCAAGGCAATGCAATCTTCAAAACAAAGGTTATTGATAAGTTTTCCTCAAATACTGATGTCATAGTCTTCTTCATAAAGTCCATCTTTTCAAATTACTTGTTGAACTATTATAGCAATTTTTATTTAAATTAACTTCAACAGAAAATATTTTAAGTAAATAACCCTGAAATAAAATTAAAGGTACCCAAAGGGAAATGAGACAGCAAGAGAGAAAAAAGAAACTCTAAGATGATTCAAGAGCAATAGGATTATAGCAAGTAAATTGACAGAAAAAGGAAATAATCAGGCAAATAAAATAAACAACCCACAAAAGAGGATGCTTAGACATTGTAATTAATTAATTGCATTAATTAATGACAAAAATAAATGTAAACAGAAAAACATTTCAAAGATGCAAAAAATTAAATACTTAAAAGGAGAGATTAATTA
This sequence comes from Elephantulus edwardii, assembly GCF_000299155.1. NCBI lineage: Eukaryota > Metazoa > Chordata > Mammalia > Macroscelidea > Macroscelididae > Elephantulus > Elephantulus edwardii. The sequence goes on from NW_006399770.1 coordinate 9,042,357, forward strand.
TAGATTGAATTCAACTTCTGAATTCTTAATAATTACTCATACTAATATAATTAAATTCAGGTAGTATAAATATAACAAGATCTACAATCCCACTAGAAGTGACAGGGATTTTGTTTTGTTTTGTTTTCTTTGTTTTAAAACATAAAACAAAGTGGAAGTGATAATCTGAAATACTTTCATGTTCATTGTCAAGGCGGTCTCTGGAGAAAGGCGACTCTGCCTCCAGGAGCCAGGGAAGCCACGCTTGGCCTTGGGTTGAAGGCAGCAGCAGCTTCAAGCCCAAAAGGAGAAGAAGAGGAGGGAGAAGGCAGCCATAATCGTCCAGGTTTGCCCCACTCAGGGTGGCTACGATCCTTTGGCCAGAGAGCATGGTGCTGTGTATGTGGGAGTTGTGTTGTGTTGTGGCAATCTCTGGAGAAAGACGACTCTGCCTCCAGGAGCCAGGGAAGCCACTCTTGGCCTTGGGTTGAGAGAGAGAGAGATCAGCTGGCCCAGTGAAGAGAAAAACTATGTGCCCAAGACAAAGGTGGGTGACTTTTAGTTCGCGGCCTCCAGGCCAGTCGTCCTTCATTGTTTTTGTTCAGACATTCCTCTAGGTCGTATAGCCCTGTTGTACAAGTTGCCATCCCACGATCACTTGTGGTTGCTGTGAGGCTGAACACTGTGACACAGATGTGTCAAATGCGTTAATGTTTGGCTACCCAGTGCGGACTGAGAGTGGGGTGGAGCTCCCCGATTAAACAAGAGTGGAAAGAGGAGTGGTATCCACTTCCATAATAGCTTGCCTCCGGAAACCCTATGAACTTGGAGAGAAGATGAAAGGCACCCAAGCATCGAGGGCTCTCTTTCATAGGTTCGTTATGAGTCGCCTGCGACTCGACGGCACTTAACAACAACAATCTGGTATAGTGAAATTATGCAGAAAAATTGGAAGTCCTTCTAAAACAACTCTAAATGAAAAGGAGAAGTACTTGGTCAGGATGCAATTTAGAGGATAAATTGGAAATGTCAAAGTGCCAACAATGACAGGTGCCTACAGAGAACCTACAGAGAAGAGAAAAAGAGATAAGACTATCTAAAGAATATAAAAATTAGAACAAAATCTCCATACAAATTGCAACTACTGGTATTGCTTCATGTGAAGCTCAAAGTACAGAAAATCAGACACTCTTGACCAAAGTATGAATGGATCAAATCAACTCTAGTCTCCATTAATATGAGACTAGAAGTAGATGGTTCCTGGATACCACTGCTGATTGCTTTGAAAGGAATTACAACAGAAGTACCTTGTTAATACTTGGGGGGTGGGGGCGGTGGGAGGAGAAGAATGTGGACCAAGACTCAAAAGCATAAGAAAAACCAAGTTTATTGATATAGTAGAGACTGGTAGAATGCCAAAAACTGTATTACTTAACCAACCTTAAAGTTGTGACTCAACTAACGTGTAAGTAAAGAAGAGGTAGGATTATCTACCAGTCAATAACACTAGAGAGGAGCATAATTCTTCAGCCATCATACAAAATCAAAAGGATAGGTATAGCTCAGATATCAATCTCAACAGGCAGGGACAGGCTAGAAGGATGGATAGAAAATGGAAACACAGGTTTGAAGTAGCAAGAGTGATGTTACATGGGATTGTAAGAAAATATCACTAAAAAAAATGTGTGAAAATTTGAATGGAAAACTAATTTTCTCTATAAACTTTCATTCAAATAAAAAGATATTTTTCTCAAATAATGATGATGCTTCCAACATGGTATTAGTTGCTCAATTCATACGTTTAGAGAGACTTGTATTAAGTCAGTATATATTCTACATAATGGAACTGAGGAAGTTCTGATGGCCCTATCAACAGGGAGTTGCACTGCTAACTAAAAATTGAAGCCTCAGTATTGATTTGAATCCAGTCAAAAAGATCTCCCAAGTACTCTACAACTTTGGAAGGAAACTGAATAGATAGTCAGTTATGAATCTTTCCCAACTTTGTGGCAATGAAAGAGAGACTAGAACTATTTCTTCAAGCTATATTCATCACTGTGAAAAATAATAACTATCCATAGTATAAGAAAAGATAACTATGTAGCTCTTAAAGGAATAATATTACAACGATCAATTTTTTTAGAAAGAGGTCATTCTTGAGAAAGAGGAAAATGTTAAATAATTTTAAACTGTTATTGTTGTTATATTTCATCAAGATGTTCTTGTTCTTTTGGCAGTCCATGGGATGGATATTCAGTACTCTACTCCAATATCACAATTCCAAAGCAATGATTCGTCTTCTTTTTTATTCATCGTCCAACTCTCAGATGCATTAGAAACAACTGAAAATCCCATGGCTTGAACCAGGCACATTTTAATCTTTAAAATAGTATCTCGGCTCTTGAACACTTTGGAAAAGTCCTTGACAGAAGATGTTCCCAATTTGAAATGAATAAGTAAACCTTCCAGATTCTCCATGAACTCATCTTCCATGAAGAAGCGGATCTGCACTGTTCTAAAAGAACCTTTCTACTATTCTTTTGATTGGGGTGTTTTATTTTGTTTGTTTTATTCCCTCAGCCTTGGCACTACTCCAGATGTGTGCTTGGGATTCTCGAAAGCAAAGTGAATAGCACACATGTTAAAGTGCACCTATCCTGGAGGGAAAATGACAACTACATAACATCCTATAAAAGAATGCAGACAAAGAGGGAATGTGTTTTCTTGCATTCTAAGAGACAATAAGGGGGAAAGAGGAAAAAAAAGTAAGGCGAAAGATGGCACGACAGAAAGGGAGAATGAAGCTCAGAACACACAAGACCACGAAAGGGAGGTGGGGAGCCAGGAAGGTAACAAAGAGGACAAAACCTGCATAGAAAAGAACTGTCAGACACAAACCCCGCAAAACAATAGATATGAAAAAATGTAGCAACAAGATGACAGGGAAAGAGCAGCATGGAAGCTAGTATGAAAAAGAAACAAAATTTTCAAATAATGGATTTTCTAACACCCCCGCTGTTTCTCCTATGCATTGTGTCACAGTTGCACAGAACAGTGCATAATTTATTATGGTCACTTGCTGCCAAGCTGCTACAAAGTGTAACAGCTATGTAAAAATACTCCCCACCATCAGGATGACTTAATGATGTACACTTTGTAGTTGGGTAGAGTTGGGAAAAGGCAGAACAGCATGTATATACTTCCTGGGCTGGGTTGCTCTGCTATTTCCACCTTGCAGCCACTTATAGAAAGCGTGAAGTGGCTCTCAGGGTATCTCTGTGGTATCACTTCCTGTCTCGTCCTCACCTTCAAGCTTCTCCTTAATTATCACTTCCTATTCTTTGTGCTTGATATGGCATCTTCTTGTTTTTATTGGAGGGGTGATGTCAAACTTTACAATGAACAGTAATAACTAGAAACTGTATTTTAATTATGTCAGGATATTTAAAAATTAAGATGAAATTTCTCTTTAGAAATGAATTTGTAGAAAAATTATAACACTTAAAAATAGCAATCATTTGAGTCATTCTCACCAACCATTTTCAGGAAACTGGCTTTCTCCCTAGTATTTGTATCAAAGAACACTCATTATTTTCAAAAGAACTCTCATTATTTTCACAAATAGTACTGTTAAAAAAAGTATTGTATGGCAACTCAAAGTTATCCTCTATTGAGTTTCCAAGGTCATAATTCAACTAGAATTGTGCCCATCTTTCTCTCAAAAAGTAGCTGGCAGATTTGAATTTCCAGAGAGGGATGGCCTTTAGATTTGCAGCATAATTCCATATAGACTATCATAAGAGCTCCTTTATTGATAACACAGTAATGGAAATAAGTAAGATTTTTAATATTGCTTGAAAGATGCACAAGGGTTTGGGTCTTGATGGGTCCACATACTTGCCCGTGGTACTGCAAGCTTGCTTACCCTTTTTGTCATATATATAATGAGAATAATTATAGCAAATTCATTACAGAGTAGTTGTTGGGAAGCTCCAGTTTTAGCCATGAGATGTTTTAAAAATGAGACAGACTTCTGTCCAGAGCACTGGAATTTGTGAATAACACATACTTATGAGTAGTATGGACTTCTAGACAAACATGAGCTGAGAGGACAATAAAAATTAGAAGTTATTCTATACAAATAGAATGGATTTGAGAAACAAATTGGATAAATCAGAAAGAGTTAGCTTCAAAAATCATGGTGGGAAGATAATAGAAAATTAGATGTAATTGAAAATCAGTCTTAGACAATTTTGTAATATAAATTCCAAATCTCCAAAAAATTATGTAGTGCTTTACTGCATCAAATTCGTAAGTTCTCCACCTCAAGACCCTCACACTGTCAATGGCACATAGAAACATCATCCTTCCATTCACTCAGTTATCCTTTACTCATTCATATTTTATTCAGATATATTCTTGTGATAGATTGAATTGTGTCCCCCAAAATAAATGTATGTAATTTTATAATGTAAGAGTTATATAATGATCTCTCATGATTTGATAAATAATCGTAGAAGGGATAAGGGTGGAAAGTAACACGCTAATACAATCACAGTCTTAATGGTTTATAAGGGGAGTCATTCTAGGGTGTAGCCTATAATGTCTTTTAACTCAATGGACACATTTTATTTTAATGGCGATACAAATAGAACAGAACAAGTTGATGGGGGAACCAGCGCCCTTAGCATTTTTAAGAAATAATGTCCATAGTACTTAATTGTGTGAATGTATCATAATTTCTCAATCTATACATTTATTGATGGACATTTAGGCTGTTTCCATTATTCTTGCTATTGTGAATAATGCTCCAATGAACAGAGGTGTTGGGAAAAGAACCATGGCCACATGGAGATGGCCATATCTGACTTTACCACTTCAAGAAGAGGAACTGCTCTCATCCACAAAATCAACAACATAAAACAAATTACTATGAAGTCAGACATGTTCTCCAAGCTGCTGTACATCTTTTTACTCATCTCAACACCACACTGTTTTCCTGGGTCCAAAATCTAATGTGTTAGCTCATAGATCACAAAGAATCATATTGGGTAAATGACAAGTTTCTAATCCAGGTTAATGGCAGAATAGTCAGGACACCTTCGAAATGTGCTCACAAGTACCTCAGCCTTGAACCTTGCAGCTTCAGGCCAGTGTTAGAAAGTTCTTCATCCTCCCAATATTTGCTCGCTGCCCCCAAGTTGTCAAAGGCTCTTAGCTTAGTTCTGATTCTGTTTGTCTCCAACATACCTACCCTCATTACCCCAGTGACTGAATCAATCCATCTTATCAAGGGTCTTTCTCTCTTGAACTGTCCCTCCACCCTCTCAAGCATGACGTCCCTCTCCAAGGACCCTCTTTGCAACATACCCAAAGTATGTCAGACAAAGCTTCAGAATCCTTGCCTCCAAGGAGCATCCTAGCTTCACCCTCTCCAGGACAAGCTTGTTTGTTCTCCTAGCAGTCCGTGGTATAGTCATACTCTTCTCCAGCACCACAACTCAAAAGCACCAACTCTCCTTCTTTCATCCCTAGTCAATGCATAGCAAGTGATTGCAAAGACCATGGCCTGTATCAGGCATACCTTAGTCTCCATACTGACATCATTGCTCTTCAGTACTTTGGAGAAATCTCTGATGGCAGACTTTCCCAATGCCATTTGTTCCTTGATATCCTGGCTGCTGGTACTAAGAGTGGAACTGAAGTTCTCAACAATCTCAATCTCTTCACCATCTATCATGATGCTGCTAATAGGCCCAGTGGTGAGAATCTTTGTTTTCTTGATGTTGAGCTTTAATCCATATTGAAGGCTGCAGTCCTTGACCTTCTAAAGCTAGCACTTCAGGTCCTCCTCAGTTTCAGAAAGCAGGGTTGTATCACATGTATAACACAGATTTTTTATGAGTCTCCCTCCACTCCTGATGCCACACTTAGGACACATCCTTGATGCACAGCTTTCCCAATTTTGAACCATGCAGTGTTTCCTTTCTCTGTTATGACAATCACCTCCTGGTCATAAATACATGTACAAAACACAAGGTATATGAATGACTTTATTATTATTATTATTGTTGTTGTTGTTGTTGTTTTTGAGCCATCAAGTTTCCTAAGAATCATAAAGACCCTACTGAATTAACTCTGAACTCTGCTTTATCTAGAGCCAATCTCACTGACTCTGACACACCTTCTTGCATTATCCCAGTTATTGTGTCAATTCATCTTATCCAAGGTCTTCCTCTCCTAAGCTCCCTCCACTCTTCCAAGCATGATGTCGCCCTCCAGAGACTAGTATCTCCTGACCACATGCCAAAAGTATGTGAGACAAGCTTCAAATTCCTTTCTTCCAAGAAGCTGCTTGGTTTCACCCTTTCCAGGATAAACCTGTTTGTTCTTTTGACAGTCCATGATATATTCAATATTCTTTTCTAGCACTACAAGTCGAAGGCATCAATTCTTCTGTCACCTTTGGTCATTGTCCAGCTTTACGATGCACAGCAAGTAACTGGGAAGACCATGGCCTACTTCAGGCATACATTAGATTCCAGACTGACATACTTGCTCTTTAGCACTTTAGAATGATTATATACAAACCAATAAAACTTAAAAAAAAATAATAATGGTCAGCAGTGGAGTGAACTTGAGACCCTGACACAATGGAAGGCCATGACACTTAGAGTTCTCCAGGAAATCTTGGCACTAAAGATGCTGAAGAAAATTAGAATAATCGTTCACAACCTACAGACAGAGCAAGCCTTCTTTTAAAGCTGAAACCCTGAATCTAGATTTTTAGCCACTTGAGTTGTAATACAACAGATATTTGGGGTTTTTTTAAGCCATCACTTGTAGTAATAGAATTAGATAATTAAGATATCGACCATAAACCTAAGTCATATTACCACTTGTAGAATCAATGACCAGCTAAATCACTGTCATCTTGATTTTACCATCATACACCAGATGTTCTATCATTCTGCTTAACAGTTGGTTGAAGAGTAAGCCTAATCTCATAAATAAATACTTATCATAATGCTTAGAATAGTATAGGCCCAGACTGAATTAACACAATTTCTCTTCTCCATAAAAATTCATTATGAATTTATCATCTTAGAATACAGGTATCCCATTGAAACTATACATTTATTATAGCCATTTGAGAAAACAAAGACCCTTATTTTTACTTCCAATTGTGTAATGTGTGCTTCATTTTCTTTACTGTAAGTCTGTCCTACTGGTAAAAAGTAGTGCTGCCAATCCAAAGGCGTATGGTCCACGTTCATCAGCTGCTCCGTGGGAGAAAGATGAGCAATCTCTACTCATGCAATTTATAGCCTCTGAAAACCCACTGGAGGGTCATCTATGAGTTTGTTCTGACTTGAGGGCACAAAGCAACAAGAACAGCATGCTAGTTATAAGATTTATCATAGCTTCAAAACTCAAGCTCCTCACCATTGAGTTGGAACTGACTCACAGCTGACCCTCCAGTGAGTTTTCAAAACCTATATATTGCACAGATGATAATTGTCCATCTTTCACCCTTGGAATTATTGGTGGATTCAAACCACCTTTGGTTTAGCAGCACAACTCCTTACAAATTACACTATTAGTGCTCCCTCTCATAGTACACCATATAATTTTAATGGCCATCTAACAGAATTTAAAGGAAACTTAGTATCATAGTATACTATATGTTGGTGTAAAAAGAATAAAGATTGTGTGCAGATGGCTGAGTCTGACCTCTACTAACTCTACAAAGTGGACTTTCTCCCATGAACATCTTCAGTACAAAACCAATTCCCATGAGGTCAGACATGTCACTCATATTTCACCTACTCATTTATGCTAATTCCAATACCCATCCTACTCCTCTACTGTGTCTAAAATCCATTGTAATAACTACATGGACTGTACAGAACCATACTTATGGTTATGAGGTTTAGTAGGGATTTTTACAGGATATATCACTGAGGTTGGCAGCAGGATGCAATCTCTAAATCCAGTCAGTTTCTCAAATGTAGTCTTAGGCTTCACAAAGCATAGGTCAGAGTCACAAAGCCCCTTTGGTTCAATAAATTATAGAGTCTTCTCTCATTCCTCCTACAAGCCTGGGTGAAGGTTCCTAGCTAGCTCTAGTTCTGTGGGCCAGTCAGCCAAGGCTAGTTCTGTCTCATGTCAAATCTTTGGTTATCTGCTAGGGCTGCTCCGGCAGGTCTGGTCTAGCTGGTGCATTAAGTTCTGAACCCCAAATACGTATGCTACATCTTCTTCTTTGTTTGTATTGAGATTCTCAATTTCTGCTGCTGAATCCACTCAATTTAATGGGGAGTCTAGTGAAGCCTCTTGTAGAGAGACTTCTTGTGTTTAGGTGCCATTGAATCAAGTACAACTCATAGCAACCCCATGCTCACAAGTTCTGACACACTCAAACTCATTGCAGCAGTAACTGTGTTAATCCATCTCATTGAGGGTGTTCTTCTCTTTCACCAACTTCCACCTTTCCAAGCACAATGTATTTCTCCAAGGAATAGCTTCTCTTAGCAACATGCCTCTAGTTTGGAGGCTCATGTGTGAAGCAGTTGGATTCCGGAAGGTAAGTTCTCTTGTTTTAGTTGAAAGTTGGGTGTAAACAGTTTGGTTATTTTTAGTTGTTGTTGTTTTTGTTTTTTTTTCTCACAATCGTAGTGTTTATTGTGTTTGGGAAGAACATTCTTCTAAGTGGTAGAGCACTTGTTTGTCAGTTTGCTGTACTGAGGTAACTTGGGTTTGCTGTGATGCTGAACGCTGGGCCACTGGTTTGTCAAATGCTATAATGGTGGCACATACCCATTACAGACAGTGTTTGGTTGAGCTCCCCGGTGATGTAGAAATTGGTGTCTCATTGCTTTACTCATCATTTCTTTATACATTAGCCTTTTTCTTGTCTTTTCTTTAACTCTGTTGCTGGTGTGGCTCTTAGCTCTTGAGTGTTTGCTAGTTTGGGGATTCATTCTCTTGTTTTTATCCTAATTTGCAGTGATGATTTCTGAAGCATTACTTAATCTTGTCCACTAGTTCTTCCATGTATTTTAGGCTAGTTGGATCCTATAAATTTAGTTGTCAAAATTAGTATTTTAGTAATCTTGGTCTCCTATCATGTTTCTACTGCTAAGCCTGGTGTGCCATTATTCTATTCAAACTCTCCATCATTTCATAGACTATAATCATAACCTCTCCATGTGACCCCTACCACTTTCTCTTTAGGTAAAAGGGGCATTTTGTTTCTTTTTATCAACAGCATATTCAACAAGTGTACTGAAAATAGGATATAATTTCTAGTCTCAAGGTGATAATAACTATATTTTTCTAGATTTTTTAAACATTTTGAAATGCTATTATTGTTTTATTTTTCAACAAAATGAATGGTGAGTTTTAAAAATAATAAAATTAAAAGCTGGTGGAAGTAGGCAGTCTCTTCCCATGTTATTTACAGCTTGAGAAAGCCATTGGAGGACCAGGTAAGAGTTAATTCCCATTTGACAGCAATGAATTGAATTAAATTTTAAAAGCATATTTTATATTTTTCCTGTAACTGTTCACCAAGTAGTTTCCTATTTTAGCTACACATTTTTTTGAACTGCCATATGATTGGTCTTCTAGATAAACACAATGATGATAGTCCTTGATCTAGAACTTACATTTCAGTTAGATTTAAATAATATCACTTACTAAAAATTTCTTTTAAAAGAAAGCAATCATTTTGATATCATTAGCAAACATTAATAACTAAAACAGAAAATGAAAAAAATATGCTTTAGGCAAAATATTAGCAGTTACACAAAAGCTTCTTCTAGATCTCCTGCAGCTATCTACTTATGCAAGCACCCGTGTCCACGTAAATGACTGAGAATTAAAATCCAATAAAAAGTTGAGCAACATAATCCAATATAAAGCAAATATTTCTTTTGATTAGAGATACTTTGATCTTCTAAACAAGTCGATAGTTCATTTTTAAGTACTTCTAAAATTACAGTGCCACAAATAAAATGAAAAGGAACAAATGTGAATAGGTAATACCAGATTGTGCCCATCTCTGTAGAAGCAATATTACATAGTCATTTTTTTATTTCTCCTCATGCAACTAAATCGTTTTACAATGCAAGGATTTCCAAAGCTTTGAATGTGATGTCTCAGAAGCTCAACCCATTGAAATGAACTTAACTTTTCCTGTATTGATCCAATTGAGGTTCATCGATCTCAAGTTCGAACTCTTAAGCACAAAATACAGAGTACAGAAATATAGAATATTCATGTAGATGTAACCAACAAGTTGTCAAATTCACACCTCAGGTGTCACCTGTGCTCCAGAGAACTTTCATTGGCTGGAATTTTGGAAATAGATCCCTAGGCGCTGCTTCTGAGGTGCATGAGAGTGGACTTGAACCTCCAACTTTTCAATTACCAGATCATTAACTAATAAGTGTGCTATTTGCACAACCCAAGAATTTCCATGCTTATTCCTTAGTTTTTCAACAGAGAATTGATTAAAATTAATATATCCACTACTTCTACTATTGAGGGCATTCTGATAGCTTAGTAGTAAGGAGTTGTGTTGTAAATTCAAAGGTTCAAGGTTCAAATCTACCCATGGTGAAAGATGGGCAATCTCTTCCAGTGCAATTTAATGCCTCTGAAAAGCTGCTAGAGGATCAGTTATAAGTCAGTTTTTATTTGATGGTATATAACAATGACTACTTTTGTGTCAGAACTAACTCAAAGCTGGCCCTCCAGTGGGCTTTCAGAGGTGGATTGATTCAGTGACTGGGATAATCGGGATAGGAGTGTCAAAGACAATGCGAATGGTACAGGACAGAGCAGAGTTTAGGGCTGTTGTACATAGGGTCGCTAAGAGTCGTAAGCGACTCGACGGCACATAACAACAACAACAACAATAAAGTACATAGAAGGTTTTCTATCTTTCTTCCAAAGAGCTATGAATGGAATCAAACTGCCAGAGAGGTTATGTTTTGGGGTCGGCAGTGTTACATCCTATAGACTGTGCCACCAGAGCTTCAAGCTGATTAAAGCATGATGAAATATTAGGAAGATAAGGTAGCCCTTCTTCATATATGCATCTCTTAGGGACTGGAGCCTGGAGAGTGAGAGAAATCAACAATTGGAAGCAAGCGTATTTGTCATGAGTATCGGCAAAAAGCACACATCTGTATTTTACTTTCTCCTTCACAGTAATCCTCACTTCAAATCTCCAGAGAGATGCCAGAAAAGCAACTGTGACTTTAGCTGCTTTTTACTACATGCTGTATTTTACTACTAGTGGGGGTTCACCCACTCTTTCTTTAACCTTTGGATTACTTCAATTTCTCATACTCTTGAGTTCCCCAGAGCTTTCTTCAACTCTGAGAAAGATAGGAAATACTGTGACATGCAGTCATTTTAGCTTTATATGAGGTATATCTAGATTATCCCCTCCATGAACATCTAAGAGGGACTTGGTCCAGGCAGGGATGTGGTCATTGCTCTCTGGACAGTGATATTGAATAGGAGATAGAAGGGCCATTAATTCAGCTGCTGGAAGAAGGTTTTATTTCCCAGGGGAAATACCAGCACATCTGAGACAACATGGGTCTCACACTAAGTTTTAGATTCTCTTCCTAATGACAGCCGTCTGTTCTTTGGCAAGGGCAAGTGTAATAATCTGCCTTATGAATAATTTTGGTATGCTATAAAGGCCACAAAGCCTTCTTTCATGTTTATTTATTTATTTGCAATAAGCATGCACATTTTTTTTTATAAAATAGATTTGGACATAAAACATATTATGTGGTAGCTATCTAAGTATTGCTTTAGATGACCCTAATTGTACTCAATAATTCTTTGAGATGGCTGAATATTTTAAGATTTACCATTTATAATCCTTTTGTTCTTGCATAACATTGTATCTATTTTCTGATGACAAAACAACCTTACAACTTAATTGAACATTTGAGGGTTTAACCAGTCTACACAAAGAATGTTGGCAAATAAAGAAGGGGAAAGTTATAAAATAGTGCAAACAGACACACACAGAGGTTTGATAGAGTGGGTTCATCAGCTTTATTCTAGGCATTTTACTCTATGGGTGAAGAACAAGGCAAATATATTATAATTTGGAAATTTTCTTCAAAAACTTGTTTACCAGAATAGTTGAGAGCTTCTTAACAGTGAAGCTCACAGTTATGACATCTAAACCACTGAACCACAGGAAGAAAAAATGGAAATGCATTCTTTCCTTAAAAGTATTTGCTAGATTTCAAAAGTTCATTAGCTGTTTTTAATTTGTGTAACTGGAAACTATTTTCGATTTGAGTTTGAAAGAATATGAAAAGGAGGCAAAGAGAAGTTTCATTACCCCGGTGAAGGGTACACCACATTTTGGGGCCTATGACCCACATCTCCTCTTAAGAATCTTCTTTTGACTCAGGCTACACTTTTTAACACACTGACTCCTATCTAATCATGTAACTCATAAAAGTCACAATTCCATCTCCAGATTACCTTCCTCTCTCCCAGCAGATACTCAGGAATTCCAGGGCTTAATTCTGTGACCACACTTCCAAATTTCTGGGTAAGTCATCACGAGTGCAAAAGAATGTATACCTTCCCAACATTTGGAGAGACACTTCACTCCTCCTGCTATGTAAGAATAATGGCTTCCGAATTCATGGGTTCTTTTTTTCCTGAATGCTAATTAAATATTTACAAAGAACTGTAAAATATTTCCTTAATGTTACTATGAAAATGGAAATTTATGTTCATTTGACTAAGCAGGAATTATTGCCCTCCCAAATTAAGTTCCACTGAGTTTCATTTAAATCAAGTCAATGATTTTAAAAGGAGAAGTTGGGAACCTGCTACACTCAGGGCCATGTGCTACATGTGGAGATGCAAACTAAACTTTGTAGGACTAAAAATCTGTCATAAAACACAGTATTTCATATTATTTAATTCAGACCATTTGCCTCTAGGCTTAAAAGATAAATTAGATGCAAAACACTTACCTTTTTGCATTAAGCTTCTACATTGCTCCTTAATATACACTATATCTAGTTACATAAAAATCAAGTATTTTTTGACATATTAACATTTTTTCACATTTTGTTCATCAGTTTTTTGAAAGTACTTTAGCATGAAGGTTCCATTTATTGTATCCAAAAATAAAAATAGCATCAAAGTCTTTTAGCAACTCCCCAAACACAGTTCGGGAATAATGATCATATGCTAAAAAATGTAAAATGCAATTTGTGCTGTGCCCCATTTACTACAAAATCACTACGAACAATGCATTTTGTACAGTATATTGCTCCAGGGAAACTGGATCAGCATCAGGAATGAATAAAGAACACTGCATTTGAAATCAGCTAATTCTGCTTCAGCGCTTTTAAAAACTATTTGTTATGATATTACTTCCTGTCAAGCACATAATGTGATATTTTCCTCAATAAAACTAAACAGTTACTGTAATTTCAGCTTCCCTCATTTTCCACTTTTTAAGCACTAAATATTTAAACAATGCAAACCTGGAACTCTCAAGCCAGTCATCTTATCCACCCATCTCTTTGTCTGAGGTATAGAAACCATCCAGGCAGGAGAGTGCTCTGTCACGTAGGCTTACAGAGAGGCAGCAGTCAAGCCTTACCTGCCCACAAGCCAGGCCCATTCCTCTTTCTCCCATGCCATGTGGACATGATAAATTTAACTCCAGGGCATCTGCTCCAGAGTCCTTTAAAACAAGAAAAGAAAATGGGGGAGAAAAGCCAAGTCTTATTTATATTCTGGCACACTTTCAACCATTGGTTCCTCCACAGAGGTCATGTTTATAAAATTTTATTCTGTTTTCTGCATCACCGTCATAATATACGATACATTCTGATTTTCCCACCTGAAGCTTAAGAATGTATATGTATAATATCATTATGAAAGAACAGATAACATCACCAACAACAGTCCCTAATACTTATGGAGTGGTCAGAATGTGTCATTTACTGCTCTGAGCATTTTCTTTTTATTACCTCCAGCTTTCATAATTCTACTATTATCATGATACCAATTTTACAGATAAGGAAACCAAAGCAAAGGGAGGTGAAATGACAAGCCTAATTAAGAAGTGACAGAGTGGAGCTTGTTACTCAGGTCTCTTTGACACTGCATTTATTCTGCCTTAGACAGTTTCCATATTTTATAGAAATGACTCTTACTAATTCTGGATAATTGGTGCTGGGAGTAGGAGTGCAAAAAAAAAATGAAGTAGGCTAGCTAGAATGAATCAGAATAAAATTTAAATTTTTTTTTGCAGAAAATCAATTTTATTATATTCAAAAAAGAAATCAAGCTAAGAAACATGAAGAACAAATAGCTTTGCCTGATTTTAATCATTAGTAAAAAAGTTATCTAACTCAATCCATTCAAGTACAAATGAAGAAGAAAGATCAAAGCATTCTTAGAATTCTTGGAGGATCTAAGAATCCTTGGAAAAGCTTTTATGAAAAAACAAACCAGTGTTATAGAAGTGTACTGTGTACACACTGGGATGTTAACTGAAATTTTGGTGGTTTCCATCCACCAGGTGCTCATAGGGAGAAAGATGGCCAGTCTCTTCCCATAAAGATTTACAGCCTCAGAATCACAATGAAATATCCTCATGAATCAGAATCAAATGAAGAACAAAGGCCTCGTATAGTAGATTGAGGGTTAAGAAATTCAAATTTGTATTCTTTTTGACTTCTAAAATTTCTCTAACCCTATGCTTTTCTGAAGTAAGGCAAATTAAAAGTTTGTATCATTTCTATAGTCTATTACGCCTATTATTCACTCACTCACTCATTGCTGTAGAGTCAAAACCAACTCATAACTGACCCTCCAGCAGATTTCCAAGGCTGTAAATAACAAGGGATGAAATGCCCCATATTTCTTTGGAGTAGCAGCTGGTGAACTCTAACTGCAGAACAGAGGTGGCCTTTGGGTTACCAGTTCAAATTTCTTTGGACTATTTTACCAGAGCTCGCTAATATGCCTATAATAGGCTTTAAAACAAAAAAGATTACTTTTGCAAAGCATACCATCATTTTTGAAGCATGTAACTATTTCCTCAAAGTTTCTCCATTCCTTATTGACCAAGATTTTAGCCTCTGTTTTTCTGCCTAATTAATTTTAAATAGGACTTAAACAAACTTAAGACCTCAAGTTACCTATTTCTCCACTGATATTCTTTTTTTTTAAAGTTGTCAATGACTTAATTTTATTCTGACTCATAACCAATACCAATTTCCACTGATATTCTTGTTGTTGTTGTTGTTGTTATGTGCTGTCAAGTCACCTGCAACTCAGAGCGACCCTATGTACAACAGCTCTAAACCCTGCGTCAATCTTGCTGTCTCCAAAACAGCTACAATGATTACTCCATTTACTGAATCAATCCATCTCATTGAGAGTCCTCCTCTCCTGCGCTGTCCCTCCACCATCCCAAGCATGATGTCCCTCTCCACGGACTGACCCTGCCTTGCAACATGTCCAGAGTCAAACCTTCATAATTCTTCCCTCCAAGGAGCAGCCTGGTTTAACCCTCTCTAGAATGAACCTGTTTGTTCTTTTAGCAGTCCATGGTATACTCAATACTCTTCTCCAACACCACAGCTAAAAGTTATCAATTCTCCTTCTATTATTGCTAGTCTTTGTCCAGCTTTCTGACACATAGCAAGTAACTGCAAAGACCATGGCCTGTATTAGATGGACCTTAGTCTCCAGTCTGACATTGTTACTCTTCAGTACTCTAGAGAGGTCTCTGAGTGCTCCCAATGCAATATGTCTTTAATTTCCTGGCTGATAGTACCAAAAGTTTTGATGGTGGAGCCTAGAAAATTAAAGTTGTTAACAATCTCAACCCCGTCACCATCTATCATGATGCTGTCAATCAGCCCACTAGTGAGAATCTTTGTTTTCTTGATATTAAGCTTCAATCAATATTGGAGACTGCCGTCCTTGACCTTTTGCAGTAAGCACTTCAGGTCTTCCTATTGTTGTTGTTGTTGTTAAGTGGAATCGAGTCATAGGTGACTCATAGTGACCCTGTGAATGAAAGTCCTCGAGACTTACATCTGTGACTTTTATCCTCTCTCCAGGTTCATAGGGTTTCTGGAGGCAAGCTATTTCGGAAGTGGATGCCACTCCTGCGTCTAAGCTTGTTTCAACCGGGGAGTGCCACCAAACACTGTCCACCATGGGTAACCATTATCACACTTGACACATCAGTGTCACAGTGTTCACCTTCACAGCGACCACCAGTTACCTCTGTACAGCAAACAGATACACCAGGGCTATATGACCTAGAAGACTGTTTCACCAAAAACAATTAAAGACAGGCCATAGGGCCACAGATTAGAGTCACTCACCTATTATTCTTCCCTATTTTTATTCATTAGCAAGCTAGGTTTTTTTTCTTCCACTTATTTGTGGAAGTTCATTTGATCATTAAGTCTGTTTCCTAATATTACTGCATAAAGGCTTTTGCTTCTCTAATTCAAGTTTTAAATGCTTTATGTTACTTGAAAATTTCCAGTAAATGATGCTCCTTTTCCCTGCTGTTTTAGTGGTGAGCTCCAACACAGAACAGTCGACTGTACTACGTTCTAATCCTTGGTGGGCTAAGGAATTTGATATGGTTTGGGCATGTCAGTTTTTATTCAGCTGACTCTTCACAGAGTTTGCAAGTGTAACAGACTGCCAATCTTTCTCCCTCCGAGTCTTGCTGGATTGGAACTTCTAGAGATATACAGTGTCTTGCTTAGCAGTATAACTCACTACAAAGTATGCCACCAGATGTGTGGAGACATACATTTCATAATAAGCAAGTGATAATACAAATTAACACTTACTGAGAACTTACTTTAATATTATCTTTGTTTAGAAGGAGCTCTGGTGGCATAATCCATAGAGAATGGGACTGCTGACTCGAGGTTTTGCCTCTCTAGCAGTTTGAATCCTCCAGCTATTTTGCATGAAAAAGATGGTCAGTTTCCCCCTATATGATTCACAGCCCGCCAGAGCTAATGGTCAGCTATGAGCCAGTTCTGACTTAATAGCAGAAAGGGTGTTTTTAAATATTCAAGATAAAGTTTTAAAGGGAATGGTTAATAAAAAAACTCCTCAATATTATATTTACGTTTATACCTGTCCACTAGAAGAAATTTTGAAATGGGCATCTAACCATCAAAAATAGAGATCCCCTTATTCAAGGTGTGTCTATGATAGTGGGAATATCCATTTATCCTATGCACAAGTATTTCTGTTTCAGGATGCACATTGCCTTAAAAGGCAGTTACCTCTACTTTTTAGTAACCATAATCATTCAAAGTGCACTAATTGCTTAATTAGCATAAAATGTTAAATTAACCAAAACTGAGCATGCATTTTAACTCTGATTCATAAGTTTTTGCATTCAGTCATTCAGCTCAGAGCTTCTTCTGTCTCACATCAAGTGTTATGAAACCAAGTAATATGGATAAGGCAGTGTGACATAGGATATATTACTGTTTCTAATAGTGCGTGTTACCTATTTTTCATTTAAACTTGGTATGTTATCTATTCACTGGTCATTTGTCTATATGGTACACTGTATGTATTCTTCCAGAATGCATTCTAGAATCAGATTTCATTCCCTTTTAAACAAAGAGTACTAATATGAGCTGGGACACTTTATTTGACTATATTTGCACTTTATTTGCCTCAGTTTCTTTGTCTAAAAAGTGAAAAACAATGGTGCTAACTCAGGTTTACTGTGTGAGATCTAAATAAATTTAATATAAATAAACTTTAACAAATATAACATAAATATAGCAGAAATATAACATAAGTATAGCAACTTGAATCTGTTATTTCTTCTCACTAGCACTTTCAAGTGGAAGTGCTAAATTTAAAAAATTTAAGTCTTAATCTTAAAAAGATTGATGGAAACTAACTTTGCATTCCGTTACCTATATTTCCAAGGGAATAACAAAAAGGAAAGGAAAGGAAACGAAACGAAACGAAACGAAAGGAAAGGGAAAACAGAAAAAACTATTCTGAGGAATTCTTGGAATAAATGGTAAGGAGGAATTCTTGGAACAACTGGTAAAACTGACTCACTTTATAGGAAAAACTGTGGCTCTTTGTGCCCATTAGGTGTCATCAAGTTAGTTCTGAATGAAATCAAACACTGCCTAATCCTGTGGCATCCTCATAATCCTTCGCCTTACAGATGAGAAAATCAGGTGATACCCCTTCTACTCTTCTTTCCATCACCCTTCCTTTCCCTTGTCTTTCTGATCAACGTAGTCTTAATGTCATTAGGAAGAGCTGAGAAAAGTAGGTAGCTTTGAGGGCTTGGAGAGCAACCATGGCAGCCCAGTGTGGGGTCTCCAAACAGAGTGAAAAGGTTGTCCATATGAAAGAGTTGCCTTACATGCTATTATAAAGGCCATGTGATGTGGAAGACTGCATTAGTTTATGAGCAACCATCAGAACCCATGGAGGGTAGGAGGGGCATTATTATGGCAAGGAATAAAGGTGACAAAGTAATTCTCCTCAACTCCAGATTTCTGGGTTCATGAACTTGTGTTGACCTACTATAATGGTTAAGGCTAAATGCCAAATTTGATAGTCTGTCATTTCCAGTGGTTTGGCAGATATCATGTAACCACTCCTAATTTTGTGATGTGATATGAGCAGCCAGATAGATAATTGAAAGGGGAGTTTCCTTGGAGATGTGGCCTGCAACCAGTATATATTGATGTGTTGGCAAAGCTCACTCTCTCTGGGTCTTGCATTTAATTTTATATTTGACACTTCAGCCTCTGACCTCTGGTTTTTAGGAAGTGAGTCAGCAGCCTGCCACATGGCCTACAGATGGCTGGATTTATCAGACTCTGCTATCATGTATTTCAGGATATGACTCCAGTTGATCCAAGATTTGGGACCTGTCTGCTTCCACAACTGAGAAAGCCATATGGAGTCCTGGTGGCCTTGTGGTAAGAAGCTATGTTGCAATTCCAAGGCATGACGTTTGGATCACACCAGCTGTTCCATGCAATTTATTGCCTCTGAAAATCTGCTGGAGGGTCAGGGATGGGTTAGTTCTGAGTCAATGACACAAAACACACTCACACACTCTCTCTCTCTCTAATTTTACAGATTTGCTTCTTTAGAGAATTTAGCCCAAAACACCTACCATTAAAGTCACCTGGCCTTTGGCGTGCTTTTTAATTCAGAGCCCTTAAAGATCTGTTTTCCTAAGCTACCTTCAAGTAATTTAATAGCTCTGCTGGCTTTGTGGTAAGAATCTGTATTGCAATGAAGGCATATGATTTTAATTCACCAGCTACTCCATAGAAGGATGGGCAACCTCCTCCAGTACAATTACTGCCTCTGAAAACAAGCTGGAGGGTCAGCTATGGATTGGTTCTGACGTAATGATACACATGAAGCAGAAAATCAATGACCATATCTCAGCCTATACGTCTTCTGGTCCTTTCTATCTGCTTTCCATCCAGGCTCAGGGTTGAATATTTAATTGTCCTATATATTTCATCAGTGTGCAGCCTGCTTTTATATTGTGCAACCTGTTGGAGATTTTCCTACTACAACTCCTATTTCATTTCCCAACATAATTTTTACCATAATTCAGGTTAAAATAATGACAATATGGTTTATTTTGTGGCCATTTGGTTTTCAAATCTGTTCCTCTTGACTGGACATTTCTTGTTTCGCCCTTCCAGTTTGGGGTTAGGGTTAGCAAGACTCTTTCAAGTTCCTGCCATGAAAATGTCAGCTTTTTACTTTAATCACCTAAAGTTTGTGATTATAAATAAATACATAAAATGTCATACTACCCATGTAATCTTCTTATTCTCCCTCACTCTTTTTTTTGTCACATGGTAATATATCAGCTCATTAAATAACTATTTCAAGAATAGTCACTAATTTTTCATTGCTTAATCCTGAACTCAAATCACTGGGATTTCCCCATGAGCTGTCCTTACGTAGCTTGCTTTGTAACATGCAGGGTAGAGGATTAGCAATAAAAGATAATTTTTAATTGCTATCTTAATAAATGCTACAGAGGTAAAACACAGGCTGAAACAGACCAGGCATTTGTGGAGTCTGAAGCTTGAACAATTTTAACAACCCACTTTAAAAATGGATTAAAAATGACAAACACAAAAATAATGGGGGCTAGAAATTCATGTTGTTGTTATGTACTCATTTGCGACTCATAGCGACCCTATGTACCACAGCCCTAAACCCTGCTCTATCCTGTGCCAATCGCATTGCCTCCGACAAACCCACCCGAATTACCCCAGTCACTGAATCAATCCACCTCACAGAGGGTCTTCCCCTCCTGCACCGACCCTCCACCCTACCAAGCATGATGTCCCTCTCCAAGGACCTGTCTCTCCTTACAACATGTCCAAAGTATGTCAGACGAAGCCCCAGAATCCTTGCCTCCAAGGAACAGCCTGGTTTAACCCTCTCCAGGATGAATCTGGTTGTTTTCTTGGCAGTCCATGGAACATTCAATACTCTTCTCCAACACCACAGCTCAAAGGCATCAATTCTCCTTCTATCCTCCCTAGTCATTATCCAACTCTCTGGTGCATAACAAGTGATTGCAAAGACCATGGCCTGTATCAGGCGCACCTTAGTCTCCAGAGAGACACCGTTGCTCTTGAGTACTTTAGAGAGGCCCCTAACCGCACTTTCCCATAGCAATATGTTTTTTTATTTCCTGGCTGCTGGTGCCAAGACTGTTGACCGTGGAGCCGAGCAAACTGAAGCGGTGAACAATCTCCATCTCTTCGCCATCCATCCTGATGCTGCAAATTGGTCCAGTGGTGAGAATCTTTGTCTTCTTGACATTGAGCCTCAGTCCATACTGAAGGCTGCAGTCCTTGACCCTCTGCAGTAAGTGAATGATGTCCTCCTCAGTTTCAGCGAGCAGGTTTGTGTCATCTGCATAACACAGATTGTTGATAGATCTTCCACCAATCCTAACGCCACGCTTCTCCTCATAGAACCCAGCCTCTCGGATAACCTGCTCTGCATACAGGTTGAAAAGGTATGGAGACAGGACACATCCCTGGCGTACACCCTTCCCAAGTTTGAACCATGCAGTGTTACCCTGCTCTGTTCTGACTACTGCCTCTTGGTCCACATATAGGTTTCGCATTAGCACGATTAAATGTTCTGGGATTCCCATTCTTCTCAGAGTCAGCCACAGTTTGTTATGATCCACACAGTCAAATGCCTTTGCATAAAGAACTTCATAGGTTCAAAAAATGTCACACACTTCATTAGCTTTAAGGTAAACTGGCCTGTGAGCACAGGACGCTGGAAAGTATAGAACAAGAAGGTTCATTCTAAATATCCAGAAGACTTAGAGAAAACATGTGGGCAAAGGAATCAGCAAAACCAATGAGAGCTGATTACATGATTATTGTTAGCTGTCATCCAGTCAGCTCTGACTCACTAGTAGACAAGAAAAACAAAACAAAGAAACACCTACCATAGGCTGGAATGTAGAGAGGAAAACTAATGGGCAGGTAGGCAAGGGTCAGATAAAGCAGGATATCTAGTCCAAGTTAAATATTTTTAATCTTAAAAAAGATTAGAAGATTTTAGCTTAACTGGAAGAAAATTGGTTGATGATATTGTAGTTAAAGTTGGCTTCTGGTAGTAAAGCTGTATATTGGGTCAATTTATATGCTTCCTTAAATTTGGTGGAAGGTCTCAGCTCTGGCTTGGGGGAAGAATTCTAATTCTGTAGCTAGAGCTGTTCAATTTATTGGTGAGACTAGCCAATCCTCTTCAAGATTGTTGAGACTGGCCAATCATCTTCTAGAATGGTAAATAACCAGTCCCTCTGTGGATAAATCAACATGCTCCATTGGCATACTTGCTCTTCCACATAGTCAGCCATCCATGCTAGAAAAGCCGTAATGAAAAACAAATTCCACAGAAGTGCAGCTAAAATGGCTATTTTCAGTGCTACTAAAAGACAAAGAAAAAATTAAGCAGCTTCTGTCCTGAGACAAGGGTATAGGCCCCAGGCCATATGCACATGAAATAGATGAGTTAAGGGTGGAGAACAAAGTTGAAACTGTTAATTCCTTGCAAGAAACTAACAATTTCAACTTCGTTACTCTCCCAGCCAGAGAAGAGAGAAATCCCTCAACCTGGTGAAAAGTAGGCCATGCTTTGGCATAGCAGCAGCTGTCATGGCTGAACTATAGAATTGATGTGAGGTGAGATGGGGCCTGGAGTAAGAGAGCGATGTTAGCAGGACAGAAACTCTGTTGGACAATTGGTTGGAGAGGCAACATTGGCAGGACTCAAAACTTAGTTGGATAATTGTGGGTGGGAAGCTAATATTGGTAGGACTGAGAACCTGGGAGCACTTAGAGCCATGAGGCTCGAGACTGAGGTGCCAGTATGCACATTTTGGGAGCTATCTTGATTGTATCTTGTTATAATCAGAATTAAAACCTTTTGATTTCCCCAAAATGGTTCTATGTGGTTTGTGAGCTATTACGTCTGATTTTGGATCCAGAAAAGCAGTAATACTGGCATTGAGACTGTACAAAGAGGTATGAGAGCACGGGGGACATATGTGACCTCATTGGAATTGGTTTTATGTTATTGATGCTGTGGATGGTAAGACTTTCCATCTGTGAAGTTGGTAAATGTCAGATATGGCCCTCCCCACATGGCCCTTGCTCTTTTTTAACAATTTTCCAAACCCCTAACTTCTTACAAAACCCCACCATTCCTGGAGTCTGGAGCCACCACATCAAATCTCACTTCTGACACCAATCATAAAAAGAACAAGAGCCACATAGAGACAGCTATATCTGACCATTTCCAGCTTCATAAACGGGAATTGTTCCTGTAAAAAGCATAAAAAAATACATAACCAATTCCCATGATGTCTCAACACCAATGTTATTGTTTTACTGGGTTCAAAATCTGATGCAATAGCTCACAGACCACAAAGAACCATATCAAGGAAGGTCAAAAGATTATAATCAAGGTTAGTAGCAGAATACAGTAATGATGATTTCTGAAATGAGCTCTCAGGCACCTCAGCCATGAATGTCATGGCTTTAAGCCAGTTTTACAAAATCCTTAGCCCTGTGAATTACGGCTTTCCACTCCAGTTTTTCAACAAACTTAGGCAAAGGGTCTTTGTTCCAGTTCCAATGGTGTATCAGCTTCAGAATTCCATCTCACATCAAGTCTCTGGCTCTCTGTTGTGGCTATAATGGCTGTAGGATCTCTTAATTACTCTTCCTAGTGATGAGGTTTTTTCATTTTGCTGCTGTATAAACTCAATTTAATGGTGAGACAGACCAGTTTCCTTCTGGATTGGTGAGACTAGTAAATCCCCTTGTGGATAGGTTAGCACGCCTTATTCACGTATTTCTGTCCATTCCCATGGCAAAGTCAAATTCAACGGTGAGGAAAGTCATATTGAAAGATAGACTGCATAATAACTTTCAGTCATCTGTATTTTATAATTGGACACTGTTGTTGTTGTTGTTATGTGCCGTTGAGTCATTTGTGACTCATAGTGACCCTATGCACAACAGCCCTAAACTCTGCTCTATCCTGCACCAACCGCACTGCCTCCGACACACCCATCCCGATTACCCCAGTCACTGAATCAATCCATCTCATAGAGGGTCTTCCCCTCCTTTGCTGTCCCTCCACCCTCCCAAGCATGATGTCCCTCTCCAAGGACCCGTTCCTCCTTGCAACATGCCCAAAGTATGTCAGACGAAGCCCCAGAATCCTTGACTCCAAGGAGCAGCCTGGTTTAACCCTCTCTAGGATGAATCTGTTGGTTTTCCTGGCAGTCCGTTCGGTACTCTTCTCCAGCACCACGTGTCAAAGGCATCAACTCTCCTTCTGTCCTCCCTAGTCATTGTCCAACTCTCTGACGCATAATAAGCTATTGGAAAGACCATGGCCTGTATCAGGCGCACCTTACTCTCCAGAGAGACACCGTTGCTCCTGAGTACTTTAGAGAGGTCCCTAACAGCAGACTTTCCCATCACGATACGCTTTTTAATTTCCTGACTGCTGGTGCCAAGAGTGTTGACTGTGGAGCCGAGCAAACTGAAGCTGTGAACAATCTCAATCTCTTCGCCATCCATCCTGATGCTGCCGATTGGTCCAGTGGTGAGAATCTTTGTCTTCTTGACATTGAGCCTCAGTCCATACTGAAGGCTGCAGTCCTAGACTTCTAAAAAGTAAACTCATGTAAGGACAAATACTGCATAAGACTATTACCGCAAAAATAGAAGGATAACTAGTAAGACGTGTATGTATAAAAGTCAAAAGGAACAAGGAAAGGGTGAGGTTGGCTGAGGGTGTGGATGGGGGAAATCACAGGGTCATAGAGTCTGTTGGGTGGAGGCAGCAAATGAAGGAATTAGGAAAGATCCCATGAGGACCCTAAAAGACAGGGTAATAGTCGGTATAGATCAATGGTAATTAATTATATAAAACACAATTTATGGAAATGGCCGTAAGAAACACAGTGTGAGTGAAGGAGTGTGTGAAAAACGATGTATACAAATTTTGTATGCAAACCAATATAAAATTTCAAATAAAGTAAATGCATCTACTTAAAATGTATTGTCTATTTCTGAAGAAAAAATTTACAAAGTATTTTCTTTATGAAAAGGCAGAGAAACAAGTACTGTGATAAAACCTTTCATCTCACTGAGTGCCACAGAATCAACATGTCTTCATACTGACTCAATAGCACAGAGCGGAACTGCCTCGTATAGTTCCCAAGGGTGTAAATATCTGCAGAAGCCAACTGCCACATCTTTCTCCCACATTTCAGCTACTTACTAATATTCAGTCGATTCTGACTCATTATAGAGCAACTGTTGTTATTGTTTTGTATTGTCAGATTTGAACTGAACCAGAGCTGACCCTCCAATGGGTTTTCAGAGGCAGTATACTGGTTTAAGAAGATAATGTCTATATTTTCCCCACAGATTAGCTCATGGATTTGAACCATATACCTCTGTGTTGACAGAATAACTCTTTATTAATAAGCAGAAAAGCAGATGGCTTAATGGTAAGCAATTGTACTTCTAAAGCAAAGATAAGCAGTTTGAAACCATCAGCTGTTCTGTGAGATTTACTACCTCTGAAAATCCACTAGGGTTTGGTCCACCAACCCATTATGGGTTGGTCGTGACTCAGTGGTACACAACAGCTTCTCTGGTAGCCTGCTGGTAAGAAGCTGCACTGCAATCTCAAAGGCACACAATTCAAACCCACCAGTTGGTCCATGGAAAAAGAATGGACAATCATTTCCTTCTGTGTGAAAACCCACTAACGGGTCCTCTATGAGTAAACTCTAACACAGTGTCATGCCATGACAATAAGCCACCAGAGCTCCCTAGTGAGTTCAAATTGTCAAATTAGAAATTAAAATTCTCAACATTCATAACACACACACACACACACACACACACACAAAACACAAAAAACAAAAACCAAAAAAAACCCAAAACAAAACAACGTAAAACACCCCAAAACCCGACCTGCACTTCTGGCAGGTCTTTGTTGATACGTTTTCCAGTAATTTTTGGATAATCTTCAGCAGAATCTTGCTTGCATGTAATATTAATTATATTGTTCGATAATTTCTGCACTCTGTGAGATCACCTTTTTTTGCAATGGAAACATTTATAGATCTATTCCAGTTAGTTGGCCAGGTGGTTGCCCTCCAGATTTCTTGGCACAACTTGCTGAGCACATCTAGGGCAGTATCTGTTAGATGAAATACATCATCAATTTCTGGGGCCTTGGTGTTAGCCAATTCCTTAAGAGCAGCTTGAACTTCTTCCTTCATCATCACAGGCTCTTGCTCATACGTCATTTCATGAAAGTCTTCTGTATCTGCCAATTCCTTTTCACACAATAACTCTGTATACTCTTTCTGTCTTCTTTTAATACTTCCTGGATCATTTAATATTTTGCCCAAAGCATCCTTAAGTATTGCAACTCAAGGCTTGAATTTGTTCTTCAGTTCCTTGAGCTTAAGAAGTGCTGAGCAAGGTCAGCCCCTTTGATTTTTCTGACTCCAGCTCTTTGTACATTTAATTATTTTACTTGTCTTCCTGCGCTGCCCTTTGAAGCTTTCTGCTCAGCTCTTTAATATTGTGATTTCTTCCTTTTGCTTTGGCTTTTTGACACTCTAGTGCAATATTCAGAGTCTCTTCTGACATTCATCTTAGTCTTTTCTTCCTCCTCTGTTTTTGTAATGACCCCATGCATTCTTCCTGGATGATATTCTTGCTATCCTTCCACAGCTCCTCTGGTCTTCGCTTATTGGTATTGAAGACCTCAAACCTGTTCCTGAGATGCTTTTCAAATTAAGGTGGGATAGACTCAAGGTCATGTTTTGGTTCCTGTGGATTTTATTTAATTTTCCTTAGCTTCAGTTTGAACTTACAAACGAGTAGTCATAATCAGCACCTGGCTTAATTTTTCACAGCTGATAATTGAGCTTCTCCAGTGGTTCTTTCCACAGATGTAACAATCTGATTCCTATATGCATACCAAAAGGTGAAATTCATTTATATAGACTGCATTTATGTTTGTTATAAAACATATTTGCAATGAATTAATCCTTGACTGTGCAAAATTCTATCTTCAGCTTCATTTCTGTCACCAAGTCCATGTTTTCCAATGAGGGATATTGTAACTAATGTTAGATGGATTTGGGGTGAAAGCAGGGAGTAACAGAGGAATGTCTAAGGCACTTGACTCTGTGGACCACATCAAACAGTGGCTAACTCTGAGAAGAATGGGAATCCCAGAACACTTGGACCAGGAGGCAGTCATCAGAACATAGCATGATAACACTGCATGGTTTGAAATTGGATAAGGTGTAGGCCAGGGATTTATTATGCAGAATAGATTATCTGGGGTTCTGAGCTCTATGAGGAGAAATATAGCAATGGGATTGGAGGAAGACTCATCAATAACCTTTTTTATACAGATGATACAACCCTGCTTGTTGAAACTGAGGAGGACCTGAAGTGCTAGCTGCAGAAGGTCAAGGACTGCAGTCTTCAATGTGGATTGAAGCTCAATGTCAATAAAACAAAGATTCTCACCACTGGGCCAATTGGTAACATCATGATTGATAGTGAAGAGAATGAGTTGTTAAAAGCTTTAGTTTGCTTGGTTCCACAATCAACAGTCTTGGCACCAGCAGCCAGGAAATTAAAAGGTGAATTGCATTTGGAAAGTCTGCTCTCAGAGACCTTTCCAAAATACTGAAGAGCAACGATGTGAGTTTGGAGACTAAGATGCACCTGATACAGGGCATGGTAATAACTTTGTAATAACTTGCTATGCAGCAGAAAGCTGGACAATTACTAGGGATGATAGGTGAAGAATTGATGCCTTTGAGCTGTAGTATTGGAGAAGAGTATTGAATATACCAAGGACTGCTAAGAGAACAAACAAGTTTATCCCGGAGAGGGTGAAACCAGGCTTCTTTCTTGGAGGCCAGGACTCTAAAGCTTCATCTGACATATTTTGGTCATGTTGTAAAGAGGGACCAGTCGTTGGAGAGGGATGTCAAGCTTGGGAGGGTGGAGGGACAGTGCAGAAGAGGAATTCCCTTAATGAGATGGATTGATTCAGTGACTGGGGTAATGAGGACAGGCGTGACAGAGACAAGGAGATTGGCATAGACCAGAACATCACTTAGGGCTGTTGTACCTAGGGTCACTATGAATCGCAGATGACTCAATGGCACATAACAACAACAGCAACAACAACATTCATCATACCAAAACCATTTGCTGTTGAATTTGCTCTGGCTTATTGTGACCCTCCTCTGTCTGCTCTTCACGTTTATAAACCTTAATGAGATAAGAATGCACATATTTCTCCCGTGAAGCAGCTGGTAGATTTGAACTGGGAATCTCTAGATTACTAGCACAACAAACTAACCACTCTGCCAACAGAACACCTTATATTTATCACAGTCAGCTTGAAACTGGCAAAACTCATGCCAAGCATGGGCTCTGTGGCAGACTTCACGCTCAATTAGGTAAATACAAGCATAAAATGGACCCAGCACAGGAGATCACAGAGCCAATTACTGATCATGTTTAATTTCACCCCCTAAGCTCAGAAGTAATTTTCCCCTCATAGTTATAAGATAACTGAATAAAATGCATAACAAACATTTTTAAACATCATGGAAAGCTTTAAACATTTTATAATGTAATGTCAATTAACTTATAAGTGTTGCTTGATTTAGCCTTCAACATTTCTGATACATTTTCAAGAAAACCCAGGTAATATTGTCTAGAGCATTTGCCATGACAACATGATGGACGTAAATGTGCAATTTTAAGTATGTATTTTTCTATTTGAAATACAAATTTGAGACACATGGTTAGTTGTTTGCATTTGTGCAAGATTCAATTTATATTATAGAAAACCTGCTGACTACTGTTCCATTCAGGAACGTTCTGTCCTAACATTTTATGCATGTCTGTATTCAAACTAGAATAGTATTAAATGAACCTTTTATATTTTAAATATTCAAGAGTTTTATATTCAAAATTTCTTCTCTCACTGTCAAACTAGTTTGCCTAAAGGCAGGGTAAGATCAAGTTAGATTCTCAAAGGTAGAATTAAATTTTATCATGGCATCCATCATAATATACAGTTTGCTTAATATGCAAATAAAGGATATATGGATTCAGAGAATAAAAGACTTTTAGGTTGTGTGTGAAATCCAAGGGACTACTTTTATAGAATAGATTCCTTTTAAATGCACATTTCCATCATTTTAATGAAAATACCGGGTAAACAAATTATAATAGAAATGTTTTAAGTTACCATTTTTCAATTCAATTTTACTACCAGTGTATTATTTTTCATGGCAGCTCTTTATTTAAAACTAATAAAGATAGGACAGAAGAAATAAAATAAATGTGTAGTAAAGAAAGCATTACCTCAGCCATTTTGGAGAGCTCCATCCAGTCTTTTTTGCTGTAACTGCACATGATGCTGGCAATCACAATCTTTAAAAAGGGAAACATAAAAGAAAATATAGAGAATAAAGTCCAAACAATAGGCAGCTGTGCAAAGATATATTAATATTGACACATATAAATACATATAACATAGTTAAATTCATTATAAAATCAATGTTCTATGTACTGAAAGATAAGTCAGAAAATTCAAAATAATAAAGTTTATCAGAAAAGGCAATTTCAGACTTCAGACTCAGGGTGGAGAGTTTCTCACAGCCAGGAGAAACAGATCCTTGGAGAAGAACATCATGCTCGGAAGAGGGTAGAGGGACAAACAAGAGAGGAAGACCCTGCATGAAATGGATTGATACAAAAGCTGGGGCAACGGGGGTGGTGTGCCAGAATTAGTGAGACTGGCTCAGGACAGGGCAGGCTTCAGAGCTGCTGTACGAGCATTGCTATAAGTTGCAGGTGACTCGATGGCACATAACAATAATAATAACCTGTGAAGATTTGAGCACATAACTGTTGATTCTCTGTTGTTTTCCTTTTAATAATGGAGATAGTATGTGTGTGTGGGAACTCAAAATCTTAAACAAAGTGAGGTACCCTGGTCAGAAGGAAATTTCTTGGACACCTAAGACAATGACCCTTGGATCTCCTTCAAGTATGGACCTAAACACATCCCAGTGGCACATTTTTTAGCAAAATAACAGGGACATCCAGTGAATAGTAACAAAAGAGAGATACAACCTTTTTAGAATAACCAACAATTTGAGATGAAAAGGTCATCTTTTCCCCAAAGATAAAGTTCAGAAGGTGGTAAAGGACAGTAAAGAAGGAGGAATGGAAATGAGGAAATGCAGGAAGGATATGGAATGGGGGCTGTCACACTGTAGGGCCTTAAATCAATGGTATGGAACAAAATGTGCGTGAGCTCTTGAATAGAGAACAGA
Source organism: Elephantulus edwardii (assembly GCF_000299155.1). Lineage (NCBI taxonomy): Eukaryota > Metazoa > Chordata > Mammalia > Macroscelidea > Macroscelididae > Elephantulus > Elephantulus edwardii. The sequence goes on from NW_006399770.1 coordinate 9,072,382, forward strand.
TTTGCTCTGTAAACTTTCACCCAAATCACAGCATAAAGTTAAAATAAGTAAATAAAATGGCAATAATAACATTAACTTTGTCATTCTCAGTGGGAATCACAATGATTTCTGTACATGCAAAGGGTTATATAAAAGAAACATGTATTAATACAATTATTTGTATAGACAAAAAGTTTCGAACTATAGAAGATAAATAGTGAAATTTAGTAATAACTTATGTTGTTGTTTTTGCAACTTATGCATGTATAAGAGAGGAAGACCCTTGATGAGATGGATTGATTCAGTGACTAGGGGAATGAGGGGTAGATGTGTCAGAGACAATAAGGTTGGCTCAGGATAGAATAGGGTTGAGAGCTGTTGTACATAGGATCACAATGAGTTGTAAGCGACTCAACAGCACATAACAACAACAACAAGATCAATGGTTACATAATAATTTAAAGTTTATTCTGTATTATTTAACCTGGATCTTACAGTAACCCTATAATGGCAACTCTATGAACTAATTCATAGCTGATCTTCTATTTGGTTTCAGATATTGGTAGTTTAGGGGTAAGGAATTGTGCTACCAATCCAAAGGCATGTGGTTCAAAGCCTCCAACTTCTCTGAGGGAGAAAGATGGACAATCTCCTCCATTACAATTTAAATCCTCTGAAAACCCATGTTAGGGTCAACTCTGAGTCGGTCTTGACTTGACAGCATATTATAACTAATTGAATGGGAGGAGATTGTTAGTGTTTCTTCCTTGGTCCCACTAACAATTAGAACCACCAGAGAACAGCTGTCTTTGGGCTAGCAGAACAACTCTGTAGACTATTCCACCAGCACTCCCTCCTTAGAGAGTACTGGTAACCTGGAACTCCCAGAGTGCTCAGGTTATAACCTTGATTTTACCACTTATTGTGCAGTCCTGGACCACATACTGAGTTTCTTCATTGATAAAATCTAGATACTTCTATTATCTACTCTGGTAGATTAATGGACAATGAGTTATCAACTCAAAGACAAGAAGTTAGAATACTAGCTGCTCCTGGGGCTGGGGTGGGGGGAGTGAGGGGGTGGAAATGGGCAAACTTCTCTTGTATGATTAATTTCCTGCCTCTGAAAACTTGTTGGAAGGTCAGGTACAAGTCCATTCTGACTTGATGATCCATAACAACAACAATACTTAGAGAAGGAATACATGGTAGTTAAGATTTGTAAGAAGTCCCTGGGTAGCACTAATGGTTAAGCCGTCATCTACATAAAGGTAGAAGATTATGACCCCCCCCCCCCAGAGGGACTCAGTGGACTGGTCTGGTGATCTGCTTCCAAAAGGCCTGAAAAGTCCTAGAGAGCAGTTCTACTGCACAGATGGAATTGCAAATCCAAGCTCAACATGAACAAAGGCAGATAAAAGGACACAGCTCTCACCATGCCTTAGGTGCTGTTTTAGTTTATTTATTTAACCAACTCAATAACATTATTTTAACCTTTTCACAAATGAGGACTCTGAAGCACTGAGATGCTAATTTCATATACCTAATAGAGGAGAACTAGGTCCCAGACCAAGGTAGTTCAGATATGGAAAGCTCATGTTCTAACCTCTATGCTGAAAGAATAAAATCCATATGTAGGACCCCCCCAAAATAAAAGGAAAATAATTTTTTGGCTTAAATTCAAAATTTATTGAATCTGTAATTTGCAAATTAGATTAACATGTCAACTAACCCACTAAGCCAAATCCGTTGCCAGAAAGTTCAAGTCACAGAGATCCTAAAGGACAGAAAGGCACTAGTCCTTAAGGTATGCAAGGGTACTATCATCGTGGAAGGAGATTGCTGCATCTTCCTCCCTCTCCTGAAGTGGCTAGAAGGTTTGAGGGCCAACATTCTTCCTATTTAGCAGTTGTAAAAAGAGCAGGGGCAGCATGAGGACAGCTGCCTGACCTTTACCATCTTCACAAAGGGAAACTGTCCCCATTAATAACATCAAAAACAATTCCCATGAGGACAGACATGTCCCTCACCTCTTTCTACTTGTCACAACACAAATCTTCCTCATTTATTGGGTCCAAAATCCAATGTGATGATAGCTTATAGACCATATTGGAGAAATAGAACCATATTAGAGAAATAAAAAGACATTGGAAAAGTCTGTTGTCAGGAAACCCCTCAAAGCCCTGAAGAGAAATGATGTCAATTTAAAGACCAAGGTGCACCTGATTCAAGCCATCATCTTTCTAATCTACTATGTATATGAGGACAGGACAATGAATAATGTTAACAGAGTAAGAAATAATGGCTTTTGAGTTGTGGAGTTGGAGACGACTGAATATCTCCATGGACTTCCAAAAGAACAAACATATGTCTTAGAAAAAGTGCAAACAGAATGCTCCTTAGAGGAAAGGATGGTGAATATTCATTACATATACCTTGGGTGTGTTAGGAGAGACTATTTCTTGGGTAGAGACAATCTTCTTAAAAATGTGGAGGGTCAGCACAAGAGAGGAAGGCCTTCCACAAGACAGACTGATAGACTGCATTTGGACAGAATATGAAATGATCCAGGGCACATTAAAAGAAGATGGAAAGAGTACACAGAGTAATCGTACTAAAAGGAATTGGCAGACATAGAAGAATTTCATAAAACAACATACGAGCAAGAGCCTGTGGGGATGAAGGAAGAAGTTCAAGCTGTTCTGAAAGAATTGGCATAAAACAAGGCCCCAGGAATTGATGGTATACCAATTGCTATATTTCAACTAACAGATGCTGTCCTAGATGTGCTCACCAAGTTGTGCCAAGAAACCTGGAAAACAACCACCTTGCTAACTGACTGCAAGAGATCTGTATTTGTTCCCATTCTAAAGAAAAGTGATCCAACAGAGTGCAGAAATTATCAAACAATATCATTAATATCATATGCATGCATAATTCTGCTGAAAATTTTCCAAAAATGACTGGAACAGCACAATAGAGAACTGTCAGAAGTGCAGGTTAGGTTTAGAAGATACCGTGGTACTAGGAATAGTACAACTAATGTTAGATAAAACTTGTCTGAAAACAAAGAGTACCAGAAGAATGTCAACCTGTGTTTCATTGACTACGCAAAGATATTTGACTATGTGGATCACAATAAACTGTGGTTAACTCTGAGATAATGGGAATCCCAGAACTTTATTGTGCTTCTGTGAAATCTACACTTGGACCAGGAGGCAGTCATCAGAACAGAGCAAGGCAACACTGCATGGTTTAAAATTGGGAAGGGTGTAATCCAGTGATGTGTTCTATCTCCATACCTTTTTAATCTATATTAGAACAGATTATCTGAGAGGTTGGGCTCAATGAGGAGAAATGTGGCATCAGGATTGGAGGAAGACTCATCAACAATTTGCCTTATTAAGATGACACAACTCTACTTGCTGAAACTGAGGAGGACCTGAAGTGCTAGCTGCAGAAGGTACTGTAGCCTTAAATATGGATTGAAGCTCAATTTCAAGAAAACAAAGATTCTCACCATTGGGCTGATTGGCAGCATCATGATGGATGGTGACGAGATTGAGATTGTAAAAAGCTTTAGTTTGCTTGACTCCACAATCAACAGTCTTGGCACCAGCAGTCAGGAAATTAAGACAAATTACATTGGGAAAGTCTGCTATCAGAGACCTCTCCAAAGTACTGAAGAGCAACGATGTCAGTCTGTATACTAAGGTGAGCCTGATCCAGGCTATGGTCTTCGCAATTACTTGCTATGCATCAGAAAGCTGGACAATGACTAGTTATGATAGAAGGAGAATTGATGTCTTGGACTTCTAGGAGAACAAAGAGGTTCGTCTTCAATAGAGTGAGACCAGGCTTCTCCTTGGAGGCAAGATTTTGAAGCTTCATCTGACATAGTTCGGACATGTTACAAGGAGGGACTAGTTCTTGGAGACGGACATCATGCTTGGGAGGGTGGAGGGGCAGTGAAAGGGAGGAAGACCCTCGATAAGATGGATTAACTCAGTTAAGCATTTAAGCATTTAACTCAGACTGGCATAATGGGAGTAGGTGTGTCAAAGACAGTAAGATTGGCACAGGATAGTGCAGGGTTTATGACTCTTGTACATAGAGTTGCTATGAGTCCAATAGCACATAACAGCAACATGTTGAGTATATTAAGGAGAGAACAGGATGGGACAGGGTTCAGAGCTGTACTCTACCTAAAAATACTGTAATAGAAACAAATGGGGCAAGAGCAGTGTTTATATAATAACAAACACAACTTCTACTCTGACATTGGAGTTTCTGTTTCTTCAAATTGATTATCCATAGATAATTCTTCAGAAAGAGTCAATGCCAAGGAAAAATGGTTTTAATCAACTGCTTACTAGGCTTCTGTTTGATTGATTTACAATTGACTTTAGGAAACCTGTTTCTTTAATACTTAAGGGTCAAGAGGAAATATCAGAGGAATTGGTCTACTGTATTACCTCAACTCTATGAATTCCAGAAAATTTAAATGGTTTCTCAGTGTTTTCTGGTCCCATAGAATGTGCTCTACTGATTCATGTCAGTAATTAGGGTTTGTTTGTTTTTGTAACATGCTATTGAATCAGTTTTGACCCACTGTCACCTCATGAACAATAAAATGAAACAGTCACCTCATGAACAATAAAATGAAATGGGACTTGATCCTACGTCATCCTCACAAACAGGACAGTTGCAACAATTGAGCAAAGGACAAGGTTACTGCTATTGTCTCAGTCCATCTCACTGAGGCTCTTCCTTTTTTTTATCTACCTAACCAAAAATGATGTCAATACCCAGAGACGGTTCCTACTGATAACATTTTCAAAGTATGTGGGATTGAGGCATAAAGGATTTGTGCTATGCCTAAAATCAGAGTCAAGTGATAAATTCCATTATGAGTCACCATGTTCTCACCAGACTAAAAAAAAACTCCATAGATAAATTTATCCATAGATATATCTTGTAAATCAAAGCAGTCATGGTCAATAATTCCAATTATGTTTCTAGTATAAAATAAGCTATTGTGTTAGGTGATGCAGTATTTTAAGGCTTACCACCAAACAAACAGAGTTATAATTGCAAGCTCAGGTGTTTAACTATTAATTATCACTTCTGTATTTGAGAACAGTAAATTTGGCTAAACATATCATCTTTAAGACAAGATTTGGTTTTAAAATTTTAAGTTTTACATCAGAGTAAATAATATAGATTCACAAGTTTGTTCTTTATGCTTGGAGATATGCTTTTGTGAGTTGACCTTGCTTTAAGTAGCTTCTAGTTCAAAAAAATTTTGAGTGAAAGCCCTTAAGAGTATAAACAATGGGTATAGTACATGGTGACCTTGAGGGTTTGAAGAAAATAGAGAGCATAGGAAGTTTTTTTTCTCTGATTTTACGTCAACTTCTTTGCTCTGAATCTAAGCCCACTTTCCAACCTTTTCATTGCTGTTGCTAGGTGTCTGCAGTTAGCTTTGACTCACAGCATCCCTGTGTGAAACATAAAGACTCTGCTAATCTTGCATCATCCTCACAATTTCTACTGTGCTGGAGTTGTTCTTCAGTGCTGTCAAGTTGGAATTGACTCTCAGTTAACCGTTCAGTGGGTTTTCAGAGCCTATAAATTGCCTGTAAGATTTTTCTCTTTTTCCCATGGAAGAGGTAATGGATTTGAACTGCTTGCCTTCAAGTAGGCAGTGAAACTCTTTATCCACTAGAATACCCATCAGATTTAAAAATACAGACTGAAAAATTGTTAGCCAGTTGCATAACCAAAGTTACTGTCATTCAGTGTTACTCATGTCACTCACGACATCAGTCCTTCCTGTGGTAGAGCCAACATTTCAAAGTCCTGATCATTGTGTCCCTGCCCCAGCCCTCTAGCTCCTGCCCCCTTTATTTCTAAGGGTAGGCACCACATTCCATCTGCCTAAACCCTGGATGGGAGAGAGAAGGTAGGGAATAATGATCACCAACTCTAATAAAACTAGTGTCTTGGTATCTACTAAGGGAGCTCCCTTCTTTACCTTTCTTTCTTTTTCTTTTTTTTACTTCCACCTTTCTCAGCATGATGTCCTTCTCCAAGGAATGGCCCCTCCTGGCAACATGCACAAGATATATGAGGCAAAGTTTCACCATCCTTGCATTTAAACATCATCATGATTGTACTTCCTCTATGACAGACATGTTTGTTCTTTGGCAATCCATGGGATATTCAGCGCTCTTCTCCAATATCATAATTAAAAGGCACCAATTCTTCTTCAGTCTTCCTTATTCATTTACCAACTTTCGGAGGCAGAGGAAATAGTTGAAAAGAACACAGCTAGGATTAGGCACACCTTAGTCTTCAAACTGACATCTTGGAGAAGTCCTGGAAAACACATTTTCCTTGATGCACATTTTTTTATTTCTTGACTGCTGTTACCATGGGTGTTGATTGTGGATCCAAGTTAAATGAAATAGCTGACAACTTCATCTTTTCTTTATCTATTAGAGTGCTGTCACTGGGGATGCCATGAGCACGAAGGAGATTTCCCAGGGCAAGGCTTTTCCATTGCACTCCGGATGTGCTCACCCCTGTGATTTCCCCAAAAGAGCCAGACTTAACTGCAAAATTTGTGGTAATGGGGGACTGAGTTTGTACTTTGCTCTAAATAGAGAAAGAGAAGGTAAAAAAAGTGCTGCTACTGGTACAGATGATTTTTGTTTTCTTGATATTGAAATATAATTCATATTGAGGAGGAGAAGGCTTGAGCTGGAAGACAGCTTGTTGTTCAAAAAAGCCTGATGTCTGGGTTTCATCTTGTTTAATAGAAGGCTTGAGTCAGACAATGAATTGTTGCTAAGAAACTGTACAAAAAAAAAAAAAAAAGAAAAGAAAAATAACTGCCATTGACAAATTTCAGAGGATTAAACCAAGCTGCTCCTTGGAGGCAAGGATTCTGGGGCTTCGTCTGACATACTTTGGACATGTTGCCAGGAGGGACGGGTCCTTGGAGAGGGACAGCATGCTTGGTAGGGTGGAGGGACAGCGCAGGAGGGGAAGACCCTCTATGAGATGGATTGATTCGGTGACTGGGGTAATCGGGATGGGTGTGTCAGAGGCGGTGCGGTTGGCGCAGGATAGAGCAGGGTTTAGAGCTGTTGTGCATAGGGTCGCTATGAGTCGGAAACGACTCGATGGCACATAACAACAACAACCACCACCATATGAACAAGAGGCAATGGTGAAGAAAGAAGAAACTGAAGCTGCACTGAAAGCATTGTCAGAAAATAAGGTCTTATGAATTGATGGGATACTGACTGACATGTTTCAACCAACAGATGCAGCCCTGGATATGCCTACCAGTTTATGGCAGGAAATTTGGAGGACAGTTGCTGCCAATGACTGGAAGAGAGCCCTATCTATTCCCATTCCCAAGAAAGTTGGCCAAATGGAAAGTGGAAATAATTGAACAATATAATTAATATCACAAACAAGTAAAACACGGAAGATCATTAAAAAACAGCTAGAACAGTACATAGATAGGAAATTGCCAGAAGTTTATGGAGGATTCAGAAGAGGTCATGGTACCAGGGATATAATCGCTGATGTCAGATGAATCTTGGCTGAAAGTAAAGAATATCATAAGAATGTCCACTTATGCTTTATTATTATACAAAAGTATTTGACTGTGTGAGTGAGTAATAACAAATTATGGCTAACATTGAGAAGAAAGATAATCTTAGATAACTTAATTATGCTCATGTGAAACCTATATCTAGACGTAAGGCTGTTGTGCAAACAGAGCAAGGGGATATTACGTGGTTTAAAATAAAGAAAGGAGTTTGTCAGGGTTGTATCCTCTTTCCAGACTTATTTAACATGTATGCTAAGCAAATTATTCGAGAAGTTGGACTCTATGAAGAGGAATGTGGCATCAGGATTGGAGGAACACTCATTAACTTTCATTATGAAGATGACACAAACTTGCTTACTCAAAGGGAGGCTGCCTGGAGATATCTGCTGCAGATGATCAAGGAATATTGCCGTTAGTATGGATTGCACCTCAATGTCAAGAAAACAAAGATTCTTAGCACTGAACCAAGAGGGAACATCATGTCAGATGGAGAAAAGACTGAAGTTGTCAATGATTTAATCTTACTTGGATACACAATCAGCACCTTTATTCCAGCAGTCAGGAGATCAGGAAACATATTGGACTGGGAAGGTCTGCACTAGGGGACTTCTCCAAATTATTGAGGAGCAATAATGTCTAATTGAGGACCATGGTGTTCCTGATTTGGTCCAGATTCTTTTCAATCACTTGCTACGTATGTGAAAGCAGGACAATAAATAAAGACGACAGAAGAATTGATGCTTTAAACTGTGCTATTGGAGAAGAGTGCTAAATATCTTATGGTCTGTCAACAGAACAAATAAAAGACTTGCATAAAGTGTGGCCAGAGTGATTTTTGGAGGCAAAAATGATAACGCTTCAACCTTACATACTTCAGACATGTTGTTATGAGTGGCTATTCCTTGGAGAGGTTCATCATGCTACAGAAAGTGGAGGGTTGGGAAAAGAGAGGACGATCTTTAAGCAGAAAACTGACACGGTGAACTCTGTAATGGGTTTGGGTATGTCAGAAATTGTGAGGATGGCACAGGATATGAGACAGTTCAGATCTGTTGTTCATGGGGTCTCTGAGTAACACTTGACTCAATGGCACATAACAAAAACAAATCCAAATTGATAGATAGATAAAAGATTGGGGTTGTTAACAATTACAGTGTGCTCAGCTCCACAGTCCACAGTCTTGGCCCCAGGAGTCAGGAAATCAAAAGACAAATTGCACTGGGAAAATCTCCTGTCAGGGATCTCTCCAAAATACTGAAAAGCAACAATGTCAATCTAGAAACTCAAGTGTGCCTAATCCAGGTCATGATCTTTGCCATTACTTGCTATGCATCAGAAAGCTGGACAATGACTTAGGATGACAGAAGAAGTATTGGTGCCTTTGAGTTGTGGTGCTGGAGAAGAGTATGGAACATAAAATCGACCACCAAGAAAACAATTAAGTCTGTCCTGGAGAAGGTGAAACTAAACTGCTCTTTGGAGGCAAGGATTTTGATGCTCTGTCTCACATACTTTGGGCACATGACCAGGAGGGACTGGTCCTTGGAGAAGGACATCATGCTTGGAAGGGTGGAGGGACAGCTCAGGAGAGGAAGATTCCTGGATTGATAGAGTAACTAGGGCAATGGGGATAAATGTGTCGGAGTCAGTGAGACTGGTTTGGGACAGGGCAGAATTCAGAGCTGCTCTGCATAGGGTTTCTATGGTTCACAGGCAATTTGGCAGCACATAACAAGTAAAACCTCAAATCTCAAAAACTCAAACTCATTTCTGTTGAGTCCAAACCAACTTATAGCTGGAATCCACTGTGTTCTTGAGACTGTAAGACACACAGAAAGGGCTTTACTTATCTTCTGAGGGGAAAGTGATAGATTCTGGCTGGCAGAGAGATGCTGCCTTTAGGATAACAGGGCAGACTACAACACGACTGGTCCCTTACAAATATTAAGAGGCTACTAAATTAGTACTGTGATAACAGGCATGTCCTCCACTCAGGGGGGCACTGGACAATAAAGAACAATAGAGAAGACAATAGGGACAGGAGGGAGGATGTGTTTAGTAGGCAGACTCCAGCTCTGCAGCAGCAGATCTAAGACGTGCTGCTGGGAAGTGATTCTCACCAGTGCTGACAGGAGGACGTGATATATGCTTGTCACTAGTGACTAGCATGGTTCCTCCTCTCTAAATGGCACTTTTGATTTTGATAAAGCTGTTTTGTTTCAAATATATATTGATTGTGCCAGGGCTGATTAAAATCATCATTTGGCCTATAGGTTGCTACGGATCATGAGGAGATACAGTTGAGCTTGATGAAGAGAAATGAATATCACCAAGAGAATTGTCCTGGACACAGAACTTATCAGTGTCAAATGCTTGTGAATGCTGCGAGTGAATAGAATTTTAGGAGTCTCTCAATGGCTTTAAATGCTTGGCTGCTAAATGGAAGGCTGATGGTTTGAATCCACCAGCTGCTCTGAGGAAGAGAAGACCTGGTGATCTGTTCCCATGAAGATCATAAGCTTGAAAACTCTGTGGCATGGTTTTAGTCTGTCCTGTGGGGTTGGCAGAGTCGGAATCCATTCCATGAAAACACCAATTTAGTAAAGTGGGGTAACTATCGATGAGAGAGAGATATTACCCTAAGCAGTGGCAATATTTCACTGTGTACTTGGAGCAATTAAATAATATACTGTTTTCCTTTCACTGTCTTCTAAAATAAGAGCTCTGGTTGCCTAGTGGTAAGGAGTTGTGCTGCAAAACCAAAAACATTCAGTTCAAAGCCATCAGCTGCTCTAAGGGAGAAAGATGATCACCTTGCTCCTGTGTAGCCTCTGAAAACCTATTGAAGGATCAACAATGAGTTAGTTCCAACTCATTGGCACATAATAACAACAACCTTAACCAAAGAAGAATTGTCAGAAGTGGAGAGCATAACCCAGGCCCTGTATGAGGAAGCTTCTTGCCATCAGAAAAGGCCAGGGCATGTAGGTATATAATGAACACCTAGAGGAAAGAAGGCCTTTCCTCCACGATGGACTGGGAGAAAACTGGCTTTCTCCTAGCGTCAACAGCCTGCATCTGGCCTTCTAGCTTCCTAAACTGTAGGAGAATAAATTTTTGTTTGTTAAAGTCACTTTCTGGTTCCTTATTTAGAACAACACTAGATAACACAGACATTAAGGGTTTCCAAGTAGGATAGCACTGGTCTGTGCATTGCTGTACAGAAGTAACTCATGGTTGATGTGATGAGAAACACTGTGACACTGATGTGCCAAATATGATAACGGTTACCCATGGTGGACAGAGTTGGGTGGAGCTTCCCAATGAAAAGAAGCTTGGAAGCAGGAGTGGCATCCAGAAACTCTATGAACAGTGCTCAGGTCTTTCGTTCATAGGGTTGTTATGAGTCGTCTATGACTCGATGACACTTAATAACAACAACAATCATTCTACCTTGGTACAAATACAATTATAATTAAATTGATGCAACTTTCCTGCAATGTAACATTGAGAGAATGACAATAAAAATAAAATTGATAAA
>NW_006399770.1:9083781-9090414 GCF_000299155.1 Elephantulus edwardii
TAACCACTGTGGATTAGTAATTTCTGCTTTATTTTCTTCTTTAGACCACTTCTTAATATGTGGTGACCGGGCTTTTGCCTGCATCACAATCAACACTCTTGGTACTAGCAGCCAGGAAATCAAGATATGGATTGCATTGGGAAAGTTGGCTGTCAGGGCCCTCTCCAGAGTACTGAAGAGCAATGACATCAGTCTGGTAACTATGGTGCACCTGATCCAGGCCATAGTTTTCACAATTGCTTGCTATGTGTCAGAGAGCTGGACAGTGACTAGGGATAATAGAAAGATAATTGATGCCTTTGAATTGTGGTGCTGGAGTAGAGTGTTGACTATACCATGGACTGCTAGGAGGACAAAAAGGTTCATTCTAGAGGGGGTGAAGCCAGGCTGCTCCTTGGAGGCAAGGATTCTGAAACCTCATCTGACATACCTTGGCCATGTTGCAAGGAGGAATTGATTCTTGGAGAGGGAAACCATGCTTGGAAGGATGGAGGAAGAGAGAAAGAGAGGGAGACTATCAAACAGAAGGATTGATACAGTGAGTGGGGTAATGAGAGTAGGTGTGTCAGAAACAGTAAAGTTGGCACAGGACAAAGCAGGTTTCAGGAGTGCTGTAGATGGGGTCACTGACTTGCAAGTGACTCGACGATACATAACAACAACAATAACACACCTAGAAAATGATTACGTTAGAGTTACTTCAAGATGTTCTTTGACATATTTGGACTTTTGCATAGGCATACACTGGATATTTTTCGGTCATAATCAGAATTCTTTAAGGCATTTACCTTCTGGGAAAACCTTTTTCAAATGAGCTTTGTAAATGCTGCTTTTCCTTCTTGTTCCTATTTTTGTTGTTGCTTGCCAAAGTATTTCTTCTATCTTTGCCTGTCTCTTAGTTCTTGATGACTCAGAGACTATTAATGGTTTCTTTCTAATCTCAATTCATTTTACAGCTAATTCACAGTAATTGACAATATTTTATGCACATCCAGCCTGCATCTTTCCTCTAAGTCCTGTAAATACATATGAAACTATGTCCTAATATCTAAATTAAATTTGTTTGAAAACACACTTAAACTTAGTGAATCTGCATTTTGGATTATTTGTTCAGAACAAAGACTGAATACATATTTTTAAGAAATACAACACTGACACACAGCTTTTTTTATTTTATAGTATCTCCTTGTACTGTTCAAACAATGGCCTTTGTTCTATGTACAAGTTCCACATGAACACAACTAAACATTCTAGAATTACCATTCTGTGATACAGGTACATTAATGTCTTGAATAGACAGTAAAACATAGAGTAGCATTTTCCTCCTAGCAAACAATAAATTGGATTATACAAAAACAAATGCTCCACAAGATTGGAGCAAAAGAAAAGTTATTAACTTTTTTTAAGAGGTAAAAAGTGATTATGAAGATGATGCAACCTTGCTTTCTGAAAGTCAAGAGAACTAGATGAATTTCAGATTACAACTTTCAGAACGGATCATACCTCAAACACAAAGAAAATATCTCACCAGTAGACTAATAAGCAAAATCAGGATCAATGAAATACTGACGTTGACAGGAATTTAATTTTCCTGGGAACCACAATCTATACCCAGGGAAACCACAATCTATGCCCACGGAAACTATATTCATGTAGTCAAGAAACCAAGTACCTTAATGTATTGGGCAAATCTGCAGCCAAAGACATCTCTAAAGTACTAAGGAGCAAAGAGGTCACTTTAAAGCTAAGAACCTCACCTGAGCAAGGATCTTTTCAATTGCTTCAGATGCTTTTCAAAGTTGTACAATGAGTAAGAAAGAATAAATTGGTGCCTCTGAATTGCAGTATTGGTGAGAAGTGTTGAATATACAAGACTCTCCTACTTTGGATTGTTATTGTTAGGTACTGTGTCAAGTCATAGCGACCATAGTGACCCTATAAGCAGCAGATCTGAATCCTCCTACCCTGTGCTGTCCTCATCCTTCCTGACACACGAGAGCCCTTTGTGGCTGTCACAGTGCAGTGTCAATCCACATAACTGAGAACCTTCCTCTCCTTTGCTGACCCTCCACCTTTTGAAGTATCATGTCCCTCTCCAAGGAATAGCTCTTCCTAGCTACATGCCTGAAGTATGCGGGGAGAAGTCTCATCACCCTTGACTCCAAAGAGCACTCCAGCTGTACCCTCTCCAAGACATATTGATTTGTTTTTTTGGCCACCCATGGGCTATTCAGTGTTCTTCTCTAACAACTCAAAGGCATCAATTCTTCTTCTGTCAGCCTTTTCTCATTGTCCAGTTGCATAGCAAGTGATTTGAAAGACTATGGCCTGAATCAGACACACACATTAGTCCTCAAAGTGATATGATTACTCCTCAATAATTTGGAGAGGTCCCTAACTGTAAATTTTCCCAGTGCAATATGTCTCCTAATTTCCTGACTGTTGGTACTAAGGGTGATAATTGTGGATCCAAGGAAGATGAAGCCTGATATGTTATCAGAATAGTCCAATTCCTTGAAAAAGATATTATGTTTGGTAAAATGGAAGTTCATCGAGGAAAGACCTTCAATGACATTCTTTGACATAGTGGTGCTGAAGCAATGGACTCAGTCATAGTAAATATATGTGAAGAAGGTGCAACACTATTCCTTGTTTCATTATGTTGTGCAATGAGTTGCTATGAGGTGGAACTGACTCCATAGCACACAACTAACTCGAATAACTTTTTTCCGCCATAAATATGTTGCTGTTGTTGGTATGTACTATTGAGTCACTTGCAACTCATAGTGACCCTTGTATATTAGCTCAGAAACCTGCCCTATCATGAGCCAATCTCATCTTCTTTTTCTAATCCCTCTTCTAATCTCTAATCTAATTTCTGAACTCTCACCTAATCCCATTTCTCCAGTCACTGAGTCAATCCATCTCATCCTAGGTCTTCCTCTCCTGGCTGTCCATCCATTCTTTTGAGCATGATGTTCCTCTCCAAGGACTGGTCCCTCCTGGCCATGTGCCTGTCCCTCTCCAGGACAGACTTGTTTGTTCTCCTGGAAGTCCATGGTATGTTTAAGACTCTCCAGCACCACAACTCAAATGCACTTATTCTTCTTCTATCATTCTTAGTTATTGTCCAGCATTCAGACGCATAGAAAATAATTGCAAAGACCATGGCCTGGATCAGACAAGCATTAGCCTTCAGACTGACATCATTGCTTTTCAGTACTCTATAAAGGTCCCTGACAGTAAATTTTCCCAATGAAATTAGTCTTTTGATGTCACAGCAGCTGGTCCCAAGAGTGCTGATTGTGGAACCAAGTAAACTGAAATTATCATCAATCTCAATCTCTTCTCCATCCATCATGAAGCTGCTAAATGGCCCAGTGGTGAGAATTTCTGTTTTCTTGATGTTGAGCTTCAATCCATTTTGAAGACTACCGTCTCCAACCTTCTGTAGCAAATGGCTCATGTCTCTTGTTTCAGCAAGGTTGTGACATCTGCATAACACAGGTTGTTGATGAGTCTACCTCCAATCCTGATGCCACATTCCTCTTTATGAAGTCCAGTCTCCTGAATGATCAATTCTGCATAAAACTTGGAATGATACAGACATAGGATGGATCACTGACACATTCCTTTCCTGATCCTGAAACATGCAGTATTTCCCTGCTCTGCTCAGATTACTGGTTTTGGTCCAAGCTCTACTTTTTGTCTTAAACTTGAAATCTAAAAGCAGATTTCTTCCTCTCCTTTTCATTACCGAGTACTCTCTAATTTGTTTTGCATATTTGACTGTGCCTTTTAATCAACTGGAGATCAAAAACTCACACAAACAAAAATCCTCAAAAATACCTCTTATAAGTGATACTGGCTTTTCCCCCCATTACTGTCTTAGTTTTAAGATCCTCACAAATACTCTCCTACATTCCTACAGTAGCTAGTCTCATTAGCTCTGATTTCAGTCTATCATAATTATAAAATATGTGAAAGAACAAATCTCATAATATTTCTTCTCACAATCCTATGTCATAAAAAACCCCAATCATTTAACATGTTAAGTGCGTTCACAATCTAACTTTTTCTCAAACCACATTGAGTTACATGTGAATGTATGTTTCCAAATGGAACATACATTCTGCGTTCTCTTAACTATATGTTTACTCCTTTTTCTGGATGGGTATATAATCATCTGTGTGCTCCAGGATGAGATAACATAATAAAAGAGGCATACATAATTTAATAGAAAATAATTATGATTCTACTAGCCAGAATATGACAAGAGCATAAAGAAAAAAAGAAATTATTCATATCCTTGAATCAGTTAAGGCATCAGAGAAAAATAACTATTAACCAGGTCCTTGCATTAATAGTGCACATGTTTTAAAAATGGAATAGAAAAGGGGGAAGAGAACTTGGAGAGAATGGAGTGAGGAGTGGGGGTAAAGGAAATATACATGGAAATCCAAGTACTCTAATGTGACTAACTTTTGGAGCAATGAGAGATGTTCACATTTCATGAACAGCAGAGTTAAACAAAGGTTAAAACCAGACTCTATTCAGACAAAGTGCTAAAATAAAGACTATCAGTCAAAACACATTTGAAGAGAATATTTTTATGTTTTATTCTGGTTTTAGTCTAATTGAATATTTGGATTTTAAATTCCCAAAAAACAAGGTCCCAGGAATTGACAGCATAACAAATTACATATTTCAATAAAGAGATACTGCCCTGGATGTGCTTATAAAGTTGTGCCAAGAAATCTGGAGGACAATTACTTGGCCAACTGACTGGAAGAGATCTATGTTTGTTCCCAATCTAAAGAAAGGTGATCCAACAGAGTGCTGAAATTATCAAACAATATCATTAATCTCACATACAAGCAAGATTCTGCTGAAAATTATACAAAAACAACTGAAACAGCACATCAACAGAGAACTGATGGAAGTGCAAGCTGGGTTTAGAAGGGGTCATGGTATTAGGGATATTATAACTAATGTTAGATGAATCTTGGCTGAAAGCAGAGAATATCAGAGTAATGTCTATCTGTGCTTCATTGACTATGCAAAGACATTTGACTGTGTGGATCACAACAAACTGTGGCTGACTCTGAGAAGCATAGAATTCCCAGAACACTTGATTGTGCTTATGTGAAACCTATACTTGGGCCGAGAGACAGTCATCAGAACAGAGCAAGATAACACTGGATGGTTCAAAAATCAGGAAGGGTGTACACCAGGGATGTGTCCTGTCTTCATACCTTTTCAATCTATATGCAGAACAGATCATCTGGGAGGTTGGGCTCTATGAGGAGAACTGTGACATCAGGATTGGAGGAAGACTCATCAACAACCTGCTTTATGCAGATGACACAACCCTCCTTGCTGAAACTGACAAGGATCTGAATCACTTGCTGCATAAGGCAAAAGTATTGCAACCTTCATGATGGATTGAACCTCAACATCATGAAAACAAATATTTTTGCCACTGGGCTGATTGGTAGCCTCATGATAGATGGTGAAAACATTGAGATTCTTAACAGCTTTCAGTTTGCTTGGCTCCACAGTCAACACTCTTGGTAACAGTAGTCAAGAAATCAAAAGACAAATTACATTGGGAAAGCCTGCTGTCAAAAACCTCTCCAGAGTTCTGAAGAGCAGCGACATCAGTCTGGAAACTAAGGTGTACCTAATCCAGGCCAAAGTCTTCACAATTACTTACTATGAGTCAGAAAGCTGGACAATGACTAGGGATAATAGAAAGAGAATTTATGCCTTTTGGTTGTGGTGCTGGAGAAGCATATTGAATATACCACGGACTTCCAAGAGAACAAACAAGTTCATCCTAGAGAGGGTTAAACTAGATTGCTCCTTGGAGACAAGAATTCTGAGGCTTTGTGTGGCATACTTTGGGCATGTTTCAAGGAAGAACTGGTCCTTGGAGAGTGATATCATGCTTTGGAAGTGTGGAGAGACAGTTCAAGAGAAGAAGACCCTCAATGAGATGAATTGATTCAGTGACTTGGGTAATGAAGAAGGTAGGTGTGTCAGAAAAAACAAGGTTGGTGACTGCTGGTACCAAGAATGTTGATTATGGAACCAAACAAGTAATAATTCGACTCCGTAATTAATTATCTCCTAAAAATATTGAAGAACAAAACATATATATCTTAAAAAAAAGTGCGAGCACTGTTCCTTTTAGGCAAAAAATATTGAAGCTTCATCTCATCCAAACATATTTTGTACACGTTGTTAGAAGAAGCTGTTCCTTGGAGAAGACCATCATGCTTGCAAAGGTGGAGAGTCAATGAAGAAGAGAAAGACCCTCAATGAGATGGATTGATACAGTTTCTGTGGAAATGGACTAAAATGTGTTGAGGATTATAAGAGTGGTGTGGGATAGAAGGGAATTCAGATATGTTGTTCATAGGGTCACTATGAGATGTAATCAACTGGACAGCGCTTAACAACAACAAAACATTTTACGTATCATTAACAAACGAATGGCTAAAGAAGCTGTGGTATATTCGCACAATGGAATACTGCATTAAAAAACAAGGAACTCATGCAATATTATTCAAAATGGTTGACTCTGGAGAACATTATGCTGAGTGAAATATCCCAGTCACAAAAGGACAA
>NW_006399770.1:9091704-9100606 GCF_000299155.1 Elephantulus edwardii
AGCTATACCACTCTGTATGGACTCTACCACCAGAAAGTACAGTCCAGACAATGTTTTGTAGCAGTTCTTCTCTGTGATACATGGGGATGCTATGAGTTGAAGTTGATTTTACAGCAACTTTAAAACAAAAATTCTTCAGGACTCAAATCTATCTACATATCTCTCATGCACACACTACAGGAGAAGTTGTTGCAACGGAGCTGTGTCCTTTTATACAGACAGTTATCAACTAAACTGCTAAGTATTTGAAACTCCAGGCTCAAGAGGATCTTACCCTTTTTTTAAAAAAAATAAATAAATATTTACTTTAAAAAAATAAATATTTACTTTAAAAAAAAAGAAAAGGCTTCTTAAATAATTGTCATCTTTATTATCAATTTTGATATCCAAATGCATGTAAATTTTTCCTCTCCTGAGGGAGAATGAGATTGACAGATCAGTAGTAATGGGCTAGGGGAGGGTAAATGTACAGAAATGATGTTAGTTATAAAACGAGTTCAGATCTTTTGTGCAAAGCTTACACTCAGTTGTATTCGACTTGTTGACACTTAACCACTGCTAAATTAGACTAGTTCTGTTATATTTGAAGGAAAAAATTTTTGTATCTCACTCTTTGTCAATGTAGTATATGAAGTAACCTGGATTTGCTGTGATGCTGAACCTTGTGCCATTGGGGTATCAAATACCAGAGTGGTTTCCCAGTGAGGGCAATGTTTAGTGGAGCTCACAGTTGTAAAACAGATTTGGAACCAGGAGTTGCATTCACTTTCTAAACCACATGCCTCTGGAAACTGTATGAATTTGGAGAAATGATGATAGCTATGGAAAGGCATTAGGTCTTTTGTTCATAGAATTGTTATGAGTCGTGCTCAACTTGATGACAATCAACAACAACAACATATATATTTAAAGACAGTTTAAAAAATACTTATCATTTACATTTTAATATACATTTTTACATATATTATTGCACTTGGAAAACTCTAGTTATGAATTGTGAGACTGTTGTTTTGTGTCATTAAATCAACTGCGACTCATAGGAATCCAATGGACAATAGTTCTGAACTCTGTACTATACAGAGCCAATCTCATCATCTCTGACACAACTACCACCATTACCCCAATTGCTGTGCCAACCCATCTCATCCAGCATCTTTCTCTTCAGCACTAAACCTCCACCTCTCCAAGCATGACATCCTTTTCCAAGGACTGGTCCCTCATGGCAACATGCTCAGAGAATGTGAGATGGAGATGGAGCTTCAAAATCCTTGCGTCCAAATAGCAACTTGGTTTCACCCTTGCTAGGACTGACCTATTTGTTCTCTTAGGAGTCCGTGGAGTTCAGTAATCTTCTCTAGGGGAGATTAATAGTCTTCTCCAGCACTATAACTCAAAGGCAGGAAGCTGTACTACAATCCCAAAGGCACACAGTTCAAATCCACCAGCTGTTCTTTCAGAGAAGCATGGGTTATCGCCTCTTGTGCAATTTACTGCCTCAAAAAACCCACTTTAGGGTCATCTTTGAGTTGACTCTGACTTGAAGGCAATGAATGAAGATTATGACCTTTCAGTTGGCAGTTCAGTACTTATCACCAGAGTCCTTTCTCCAAAAACCAAGCACTTGAGAACAGTGAGAAAGATAATTTAAACATTACCAGGGTCAAATTAGTCAGTAACTGAGGCTGACAGGAATTAAACTTGGGTCTTTTGCCTCCTAGGTCCTTTGTGCTGAATTAAGACTAAGCCAAATTGTTTTTTTCATTTTCTTTTTGCATTAGAAATTCTGGTTGATTGGAGTTTTGAGTCCCCAACTTCTTTGCGGTAGATTATTTTCTTTTAAAAACTTTGCAAGTGTTCACCTCCCTCTATCTGGGACCTTTTCTAATATGCGGTTATTTCCATCAAGTGTTGGAATTATTACTTGTTTTAATTAAGAAAACATGCAATAGACACATTATGTCAGTATCAAACCAAAGCTTGGAAAAGTCTCCTACTCTTGTGCTTATTCCCTTGGAGTTACCTAGCCATGTGGACATGCTACCATGGCCTACCAGGAGGATGTGAAGTCACATGGAAAAGGGATAGAAATATCCTAGGTGAAACTTTTCTAAACCAGCCCACCCTCTGCCTACAGCCGAGTGAAACTCACTGAAAGCAGAAGAAACACACAGGGTAGACTTCCCCAAAGTGCTAGCTTTAAAAGTGTGATTGGAATTAATAGATATTTAAATACTCTAAGTTTTAATGTACGCGAATTCTGGTCCTGTACTGTGTAGCTAATTGGTGCTGCTAACCTAAAGGCTATACCTCTCTGGGAGTTAGAATCCACCAGCAGCTCCAAAGGATAAAGATGATTGAACTCCCATGTTGTTTATAGGCTTCAAAACCCTACTGGAGAGTCAGTGCCAACTCTCTGGTGATACATACACATATATTAAGTATGTATTACAATAATAAAAAGTATGTATTATCAACTTTATTACACGTATTTAAGGGGGAAAACTATATCAAGAAATAAATTACTGCTTACATTTGCACAACTGACAAAGAGTAGATTCCATGTTAGATCTAGTGAGCTATATAATATTTTTATTCTGTAATCTGTATTTGAGTAATCTGTATTTAAAGATATATTTAAGACAGCTGGTAAATTTTATTCAACCAGTGTCAATTTTTATTACTTTTCTTTTCACAGGCTAACCTTATTTTAATCAAAAGATGTGTAACATTGGGAAAATCTGCTGCCAAGTGCCTCTCCAAAGAGCTAAAATGAAAGTATTAAGATGTACCTGATTCAGATCATAGTATCTTCAGTTGCTTCCAATGCATCTGTAAGTTGGACATGTCTAAGGATGACAGAAGAATAATTGATGCCTTTGAATTGTGATGTCGAAGAGGGTTCTGGAAATCCCATTCACTGCCAATGGAACAAATAAATCTATCTTGAAGTACAAACAAAATGCTCCTTGGAAGTAAAGATGGTGAAACTTCGTTTCACATTCTATGGGCGTGTTACAAGGAGAAGCTAGCCTTTGGGAAAAAAGATATCATGCCAGGAAAAGTGGAGGGTTAGAAAAAGGACAGATCTCCGAAAGATAGATTGACACCGTAACTGTAACAACGAAAGGGCTTCAGCATGGTGGAGATTGTGAGGATGGTACATGATAGAGCAAGTTTCAGATCTGTTGCTCCTAGGGTTAATATGAGCGACTATGAGTGACCATGACTATGAATGACCGTGACTATCAGTGATTGTGACTATAGTGACTATGAATAGCCATGACTATAAGTCATGGTAAACTTGATGGCTCATAACAACGCAACCTTATTTATATGTTTTTGATTAATGGATTATTTCTCTGCACTTCCAAAAATAAACTACATAAGCAAATAGAACTTCTTTGGGAATCGAAAGTCAATGAAAGAAGAAATGAGTAAAATTTTGTGAGATGATTCACTGTCAACTGATCAGATAATCACTCCAAATTCCTTAATAGATTTGACCTCGAGTCTAACCTGTAAGAATTTAAAGACCATCTCAGGAACAAGTTTGAAGCCTTGAGCACTAATGAGAGAAAACCAGATGAGCTGTGGGAGGATATCACTAATATCATTCTTGAAGAAGGCAAAAGGTCATTACAAAGACAGAGGAGAAAGAAAAGACCAAGAGGAATGTCAGAAGAGACTCTGTTATACACTACAATGCCGAGGACTTCCACAATGCCGAGAAGCCAAAGCAAGAAATCAAGATGTTAAGGACCTGAACAAAAGATTTGAAAAGGTAGCAAGGAAAGACAAAGCAAAGTAATATAATGAAAAGTGCAAGGACTCTGGAGTGAAAAATCAAGAGGCACAAAATCACTAGCATTTCTTAACCTGAAGAAAGTGAAGGAACTGATGGACAAATTCAAGCCTCGAGTTGCAATACTTAAGGATGCTGGAGGCAAAATGTTGAAAGATCCATGAAGCATCAAAAGAAGATGGAAGGAATACACAGAGGCACTATAGCAAAAAGAATTGGATGACACAGAAGACTTTCATGAACAACATATGATTAAGAGTCTATGCGGATGGAGGAAGTTCAAGGTGCTCTGAAGGAATTGGCAAAAAACAAAGCCCCAGGAACTTATGAAATATCAATTTACATATTTCAGTAAATAGATGCTTCCCTGGAAGCACACACCAGGTTATGCCAAGAAATCTGGAGGACAACTACCTGGCCAACTGACTGGAAGACATCTGTATTTATTTCCATTCCAAATAAGGTGACCCAACATAATGTGGAAATTATCAAACAATATCACTAATATCACACACAAGCAACATGCTGCTGAAAATTATACAAAAATGACTGGAATAGTACATCAGCAGAGAACTGCCAGATGTGCAGGCTGGGTATAGAAGAGGCTGTGGCATTAGGGTCATCATAATCAACATTAGATGGATCTTGGCTGAAGGTAGAGAGTACCAAAGGAAAGTCTGTCTTTATTTCATTGACTATGCAAAGGTACTTGACTGTGTGGATCACCACAAATTGTGTCTAACCTTAAGAATGGGGATCAGAACACTTAATTGTGCTCATGAGAAACCTATACTTGAACCAGGAAGCAGTAGTCAGAACAGAGCAGGGAAACACTGCATGGTTCAGGATCAGGAAAGGTGTGTGTCAGGGATGAATCCTTATCCATACCTTTTCAATCTATATGCAGAACAGATCTTTTAGGAGACTGGACTTTGTGAGGAGGAATGTGGCATCAGGATTGGAGCAAGCCTCATCAACAACCTGTGGTATGCAGATGACACAACCTTGCTTTCTGAAATGGAAGAAGAGATGAGGCATTTGTTGCAGAAGATCAAGTACTATAGTCTTCAAAATGGATTGAAGCTCAACATCAAGAAAACAAAAATTCTCATCACTGGACCAATTGGAAGGATTATGACAGATGAAGAAGAGATTAAGATTGTTGTTAACAACTTTAGCTTGCTTGGTTCCATTATCAACACTCTTGGCACCAGCAATCAGGAAACCAAAAGATGAATTGCATTGGGAAAAATCTGCTGTCAGGATCATCTTCTTCAGAGTGGACCTCTTCTTACTTTAGAATACTGAAGAGCAAAAATGTCAGTCTAGTACCAAAGTATATTTTTTTCTGATATATTTTTCAGTGAACGATAGGGAATATTTTTATGATGAATAGAAGAATGTTATATTCAGATTTTTCCTTTTCTACAATTTTGTTAGAGTGCAAAAAGTGACATTTTAAAGTAGTGAAATACTTTGTCTTTAAACATCCACAAAGAAGACTTCCAAAACTGTGTAATGATGGAATGATAGAAAGTATCATCTTTATATGACCTTTCTAATTTTCTCTACATCATTCTGGGAATAGTATGTATATAAATTAATGTAGTTAAATAAAAATAGGTGGATCACTGAATAATCACATTATACAACTAGATTCACATTCTTGGATTTTAAAATTATTTCTAAGATTTTGCTAAAATGCAAGGAAATATACCAGTATTTAAGATGCCATACTGGTTAACATTTCTAGCAGAACTGAAACTCTTTCTGGTGACCTAGTGGTAAGGAGTTGCACGGCCAGCCCTAGAGCACACAGTTCAAATCCACCAGCTGCTCTATGGAAGAAAGATGATCACTCTCCTGAAAACATGCTGATAAGCAGTTCCATCCTGACAACACACAACAACAATAACTCAATTTAGGATAACATCATAATCAAGTCGAGACCTTTTGCAACTAGAAAAATTCTAACTATGAGCCCCATATATCTATACTTCTGTGATTTGAAGGAAACAAAGATGGCCTTTAAAAGAAATAGGTGCTACATTAGGAAGACAGTAGTGTGCTGGGCTGGCTCCAATCCTGGGAGAGAAATGAGTGGAAATGGGGGTCAAGGTTAAGAATCATGTGCAGTAGCTGAGAGGTCTAAAGGACGTGCACTTGAATTTACAAAGGCAGACGCTTCTCTTACACTTTTCATGAGACATAAGAATTTCTACTGAACCTAATTTCATTCATATTGCTGCATGTGGATCATTACTATTTCATCACCTTTATGTTAATTAAAATATACACAATGTCTGACTATCTTACTTGAATGATTCCGTGTGCTGTTTCTAAACAAAATAAGCCCTGTCTATTTTGTGGCCACGTTCTAACCTCCTTCTCCATCATGCATCCCCACAACTGCTTTACTTTAGTCAGACCTTTCTCAAACGATTTCCACGTTTGGACTCACATGCTGCCATGACCATTTCAAATTGCCACGTTTCAACAATTGGCCCTTTAGCAAAAACAACAGAAACAAATTTTGAAGACCCTTCACGTCCTAAGCTAATTATTTTTACTCAACTAATGAAATATTTATTGTATCATTGGATAAAGTATTTTCTTCTAGTGAGTTTGTAAACACATGGCTATACTAATGAGTTTACGTACAAAAGTGAAGGTGAAGATGCATAGGATGGATTAGTGCTTCATCTGACATACTTTGGACATGTTACAAGGAGGGACCGGACATTGGAGAGGGATGTCATGCTTGGAAGGATGGAGGGGACAACACAAGAGGGGAAGGCCCTCTATGAGGTGGATTGATTCAGTGACTGGGGTAATCAGGATGGGTGTGTTGGAGACAGTGAGATTGGCACAGGATAGAGCAGGATTTAGGGCTGTTGTACATAGGGTCGCTATGAGTCGCAAGTGACTCAACGGCACATAACAACAACAACACAGAGTCATTATGAGTCAGAAACTCAATTGCCCCATCAACATTTTCTTGCCTTACTATGCTACGCATACTTAGAAAGAAACCAGAAATGTTTCTCTATTTTATAAACATCTTTGGGTTTCATCCCCATGACAAATTTTCATTCAAAAGGTTTCTTTTCAGATACGTGGTAGAGTGATTTACAATGGAAATAATGACAAGACCTTTTTCAAAGTGATTGGAACCTTTATGGTATAAACTTTCCTACAGCGTAATGAATGTGTTGGCATTTGTTCCTTATTTGCATACCATAAAAATAAAACAGAGTGTACAACCCAGCTCTTATTAAATTCATATTACCTGTTAAATGAAGACACTCAAAAGGCAAAGTAATCTGATTAAAATCAAGAAATCAGACTCAAGTTATACTCATACACTTCTGTGATAATATATACGAACCAATATTTATAATGCATTAAAAAATACATAAACTTTATTAAGCACATTGGTTTTTTTAAAAGTCCCACATTTCTTTCTGCTAATAAGTCATTTGGTATTTTTTCTAATATGAGTATTTGTTATTTATACTACTGGACTAAAGTCACATTTTAATAAAAAGTAATCAGTGCACCAACAGCTTTTATCAAAAGCAAATTCAGAAGGGTCTTCACAGAGTTTAAAATTGTATTTCTATTCACACTGAAAGTTTAAAATTTTAAAAATCTTACTACTTTTTCTTAATAGCCTTTTTCTCATTGTTCCTACTTCCCTCCTGGATGCTTACAAATGCGCAGATGTTGGTTTCAGTGCTCTTTCTAAGGAAAAACAATGAGGTGTTTGTAATCTTTTCTTTCTATTCTCCCACACATAATTACATGATCTTTGAAACTTTCAAAACAAATAGGAGAAAAGTAGCCTTTCAAAATAATTACATGGCTGGGGTTTGGAGTCCTCTAAAATAAATGTAGTTATACATTTTTGCTACTACATGGGATTTGCTAATTTGGGAGTTTATTTAAAAATTCATTTATAGACATAATCTTGTTTTAGGAGTTATTGTAGAAATGTATACACAATTAAGGGTTGGAGAAACCTAATACTGCAATTGTAGGTCTGTTTTGGTAATTGCTGTACGTTTCCAAAAAGCTTTGTAAAACTGATCGAACCAATTGTTTTAATTAGTAAGAATAAGGCAAAGAAAGCCCCTAGAATAGCATGATGTAAGAGAAAAATTCTAAGAATCTTTTGGATTATCTGCAACCACCTCCAATTGATCTAACAATCACTTAAAGAAGGGAAAGAGAGGTATCCTCCCTCAAACAAGTCATTGTAGAAAAAGACATAAAAGCTTGTGATGAGGAGTTTAGCCTCAGATGTAGCCCATGTCCCCAAATGTCTCGTAAATTCTTCCAATGCATTTTCACATGCATGATCGTGAATGCCTATTCAGTGAAAAGGTGTACCATATGCTACGTTTTTCAGCTCCCAAGAACAAAGGGCAAATGGTCCCTGGCCTTGTAAATTTTGAACAGAAAGTATGAAAGCAAAATAAAAACCTCTCCATTTTTACAGAATAAAAGAATGCACACAGATTGTAAAGGCTGACAGGAAGCTTGTTCTGGCACCACGCTGTTCTTTCTAGAGACAAAAGTGTTCAATGAGGGACAGATAGGAAGAAAAAGAGATACAAATGCGGTAGACCTCATGGGTCACTCAATCTATCTTCTCCCTTGTAAAGAACTGTTGGCTACAATATAGCTTTGAGTTTGCCTTCTGTTTATTTTCAGCATGGCAGGCTTTTGTTATTTCTTTAGGAAGAATTCACAGTATAGTAAACTAAAAAAAAAAGAGAGAGAGAGCTCTGGTGGCCTAGTCCTTAGGGAGTTGTGCTCTTAACCTAAAAGTGGTGCTTCTCTTATTCATCCAAGTCAGACAGAATAACTGCTTCATAATATATGTATGTATATAATACAGAGATTATATAATATATAGGGAAGTCTGGGGCCTAGTGGTAAGAAGCTGCACTGCAATCTCAAAGGCACACAGTTTGCCGGCGCTGGCTGAAAATCGCCTGACTTCATCCATAGCCACTGGTGAGAGTCAGCGCCCAGAGCCATCAGGGGCTTTAAGCTCGTTGCCCACTGCTGTGGTGTGGACAGCTGAAACCCAGG
>NW_006399770.1:9104906-9151095 GCF_000299155.1 Elephantulus edwardii
ACTAAAACCAAGGACTATAAACTTCATTAGAGAAAAGCTTGGAAGAACTCTAGAAGCCCTAATCTACAACATAAATGGTCATCTGATTTCTTAATTGTTTGTTCTACAAATGTTGACTGTGACTCCCAAAAAGTATATTGTTGACAACTTTAGTCTTTTCTCCACTTACCATGAAACCAAATTATTCAACAAAAACAGCAACAAAAATAAATGAACAAAGTTAAAAATTCTAGAAGCTGGAAGAGAAAATATTTAAATACAAATCAAACTTCATATTGTTGTTCAATCTAGGAAAACTTCTTTCCCTTAACTGTCAATTATTACTGTTGTTGTTATTGTTATGTGTCATCGAGTTGCTTGCAACTCATAGTGACCCTATGTACAAGAGCCCTAAACCCTGCTCTATCCTGTGCCAACCTCACTGTCTCTGACACACTAACTAACACTAACATTGCTCCAATCACCAAATGGATCCAACTCATTGAAGTTCTTCCTCTCTTGCACTATCCCTCCACTCTCCCAAACATGATGTACCTCTCCAAAGACTGGTCCCTTCTTGTAACATGCTCAAAGTATGTCAGACGAAGCTTCAGAATCCTTGCCTGCAAGGAGCAGCCCAGTTTCACTCTCTCCTGGACAAACATGTTTGTTCTCCTAGCAGTCCATGGTATATTCAACACTCTTCTCCAGCACCAGAGCTCAAAGGCATCAATTCTCTTTCTAGAATCCCTACTCACTGTCCAGCTCTCCAACACATAACACACAACTGTGAAGACTATGCCTGGATCAGGCGCACCTTAGTCTCCAGCCTGATGTTGCTGCTCTTCAATACTGTGGAGAGGTTCCTGACAACTTACTTTCCCAATTCAATTCATCTCTTGATTTCCTGGCTCCTGGTACCAAGAGTGTTGACTGTGGAACCGAGCAAACTAAAATTGTTAACTACCTCAATCTCTTCACCATCCATTATGATGCTGCCAAATGGCCCAGTGGTGAGAATCTTTGTTTTCTTGGTATTGAGCTTTAATCCATATTGAAGGCTGACCTTCTCCTCAGTTTCAGCAAGCAGGGTTGTGTCATCTGCATAAAGCAGGTTGTTGATACCAATCCTGATACCACATTCCTCCTCTTACAGCCCAGCATCCAGGGTGATCTGTCTGCAGATAGATTGAAAAGGTATGGAGACAGAATACATATCTGATGGACCCCCTTCTTGATTTTGAACCATGTAGTGACTCCTTCTTCTGTTCTGATAACTGCCTCTTGGTTCAAGTATAGGTTTCACATAAGCACAAAGCTTCGGGAATTTTCTGTTCTTCTGAGTCAGCCACAGCTTTTTATGATCCACACAGTCCAAAGTCTTTGCATAGTCAATGAAACACAGATAGATATTCCTCTGCTACTCTCTGCTTTCTGCCAAGATCCATATAACATTAACTACAATATCCCTAGTACCATGTCCCCTTCTAAACCTAGCCTGCACATATGGCAGTTTACTATTGATGTGTCACTCCAGTTGTTTCTGGATAATTTTCAGCAGAATCTTGCTTGCATGTTATATTAATGATATTGTTTGTTAATTTCTGCACTCTGTTGGGTCATCTTTCTTTGGAATAGGAACAAATATCAGTCTCTTCCAGTCAGTTGGCCAGCTGTCTGTTCTCCAGATTTCTTGGCACAACTTAGTGAGCACATCCAGAGCAGCATCTGTTTGTTGAAATAGGTCAATTGGTGTGCCGTCAACTACTGGAGCCTGTTTTTTTTCCAATTCTTTCAGAGCAATTTGAACTTCCTCATTCATCATCACAGGCTCTTGATCATATGATCTATTATTAGTCATTCTATCTAATAGTTGTGGTTGAGTGCACAAGTTATGTGTAGTAAAAGTCTCACTATATCAAAATCACAATGGTACAAAGTTCAAATCCATTAGCTGCTCTGTGAGAGAAAGATGGGCAATCTTCTCCCATGTGATTTACTGTGTCTGAAATTCTGGAGGAGGATCAGGTATTGGTCAATGCTGACTTGACAGCACATAACAATAGCAACATATCAATTGTTAATAGTATACACACCAACAATAGTAAATTATATATAGATACATAGATATACATGATATAGATAGATATAGACATAGAGAGATAGATATAGCATTAAGCTCATTAAATATATATCATTCTCTATCTTATGCTTGTTGTTATATAATTGGGTTATATATAACTGGGTTTTCAGAGTTAGTAGATTTCACAGGAGGAGATGGCCCATCTTTCTCCAGTGGAGCAGCTGGTGAATTCAAACCACTTGCCTTTGTGTTGGCAATGCAATTCCTTACGGCTAAGCCACCAGAGTTCTTATACTTTTAAAAAAGGTTTTTTTAAAGAAAAAAACATTCTAGGAATATTTTCACTAGAAGTAAATTAGTGGCTACATTTAATGAATTAAAGGGTACATGAGTTGAGCATGATTCCTTTTTCATGGTTACACTTCTTCTATGTACAGCTTGGGGATTTATTGTGGAAAATTAAGTTGGTTCTAAATTAAGTTGTACTCTAACTAGCAGTACAAGATATTCACCTTCTAAAAATAATCTCATTTTTTATAGTATCTATTATTCTCAGATTTAATCTTCCCCATTCTCATATTTTACTGTTCTCTCATTTATTTGTAGAATAAGCTATTGTATTCTCAAATTAAATATTTAGTAGTTACAAAACTTTTAAGAATGATGACTTTTGAACTGCAAAGTATAGGAATATAGTTATTTGTCCTGTCTGTCCAAGGAGTTTGTTACATTTTGATGGCAAGAATTCATTCTTGTGTATTTTATTTTCACATGTATTTCATCTCACAAATATATGTTCTAGTCTTGATTAGTAAAAAAAAACTCAAATCTGGTAACTTTTTAATATCATATATATTACCATCAAAAAAAGATGAAAATAATGGTGAGTATAGCAAATGCAATCCACTAACATTGATGCTTAAGAATCATTGACTTTTTCAGTTCTCATTTGTCAGAATTGTGTATAAATTGCTTTTTGTGTTGAGGACCTGAAAAACATGTCACACTATAAGAAGCTTTACAAAAAAGGACAATCTAATTTCTTATATCTCCAAAAAGACTTTAAATTGTGTCATTCCATTTATCTGCAAGAACTAAATTCACATGAATCAGCTTTTCATTCAGGTAATATGGTGCAGTAACTTACTGTCTTGTCAATGGTTCATGTACTATAATTTGGTTTAGGTGAAGGGAATGTATCATTTCTGCAATGTGATTCCATTCACAACCTGTATCTTACTAAAGTTCACAGCAGCAGCTGATATTGAAGCATTTCTATTGCTTGACTTGACTTTTATTATGGTTTGACTGTGTGTGGTGTTAGATCCTTCCAGAATCATTGATTGAAAAAGTGTTTCACTCTTTGCTTTGCCTTATTCATTAGACATGAAATGTTCAGATTCTCCTCATTTTTAACTTTGAAAACATTATTTTATTTTTTTCCTCTCTCTCTCTTCTTCTTCCCTCCCCCCCTAGGTATAGAACAACACCTTTCCATTACAAATGTACCCTAGAATACTTTGAAGCCACTGGCAAAGCATGTCTCTTGAAGTACTTCTGTAGCAGTCAGCAGTTGGTACTGCCTGTGGTAAGAAAGTTTCCCATTACTTTTTATGAAACAGAGAACAGTCTACTTGAAAATCATTAAGGATCCATGGCCTGTGAAATTTCCAAGCATTAACTACACATTTGAAACATGTGCATTATCCAATATGGCTTTTTTAGTTATTTGATATGACTACTAAGATGGATTACTCAATCATTCAGTGCTGCCAAGTCAAAACCAACTCATAGCTGAATCTCAGCAGGTTTTCAGACACTAGTTTTCAAATTTTCCATTTTTTCCTCTCAGAGAAGCTAGTGGATTTGAATTCCTTGCCTTAGGGTTGTTAGTGCAATTCTTTACCCACTAGGCTACCAGAACTCCCATGGCTGTGTCGTTGTGTACCATTAAATCAGAAACAACTCATAGCTGACCCTCTGGTGAATTTTCAGAGGCAGTCAGTTGCTCAGGAGGATACCGTCCATCCTTCTCCCACAAAGCAGCTGGTGAACTGAAACAATGTGGCTTTGGGATTGAGGCACAGCTTTTTGCTAGGACCACAGAAATGCCTGTGTACACATGGCTGTGTAGAACTGTACAAATATGGAATGTTTGTGACCCTAAAAAAGATAATTTGATAGCTTGTTAATAATTTAAATAAGTTAAATATCGTAATGAAAACCTTACTTATTTATGCATATTGTATGTGAGTTTCATGTTAGCATTGAAATGAGTTGTTAGGCTTAATAATAGGGTACTGTGGTATTAGCCTAAAAGTTGTCTTTTTTTTTTAAGCCAGTACAGTTAGCCTCCTCTGGTTTTCAGCTACCTTAACTGCAGACACATGGTCTTGCAAATCAGTATGATCTTGCAAATCACCAACAGCTGTGGGACTAGGATATGAGAAAGCATGCTTTCAATACTTAGCAGCAAGACTTGAGGTGAGCAAGATTTGTGGTGGCAAGAATATGGTGAAAGTGAGACTCTGCAAAAAAGATAATTGCCATTGCATTGGAACAGATAAAGGAAAGAACTGTTTAAAAAGAATCTATAAATAAGCATTATACGTATGACAACAACCCAGAGGAGGAGGTAGACTGCCACAAGCATGAGGGGGCGAGATAACTGTGCAACACTGAAAGAAAAAAAAAGTGAACTGGGGAAGGGAGAAGGGAGGGTGAGGGGATAAAATGTGCATCAATGAATGAATGAAAATCTAACTTTTTTTGTAAACTTTCATTAAAATCACAATTAAAATTTAAAAAAATATAAATAAAAAATCAACTGTGTGCTGCTGATATTACTTGGGGAAGACTTTTTTCTCTTGTGGTGCTAGTGCAGGCTTACACGAGATGTTTCCTTCATATCATTCATCAGTGGGTGACACACTCATCTTCTATTTCTTTGGGTTTATTATTAACCTAGAAACACCCACAAATCTCCATTTTCCAGATTTTTATAGTCTAAAATATTTCTTACCGACTCACATTTTCCTGACACTGGTTCTTAGTACATAACTTCAAATATTATAAAGCCTGAATCCCTGGGTTCAATAAACATTAACATATTTGGTTGCTAACTAAAAGATCAGAGGTATGAGTTCACCCAGAAGGACTTTGAAAGGAAGACTTGGTGAACTCCTCCTGAAAAATCACCCACTGAAAACATTATGCATGAATACACCAAATAATAGATAGATGTATAAAGTAAAAAATTGAACCTGGAAGGTATGTTCACCTTAGTACAATAAACTCTATGGAATAAGAAAGGTGAAAGTGGGAGATCAAAAGGGATAAAGATATAAAAGTAGAAGGGAGTAAAGCAGGACATATAGAAATTAGAATCATGGAGAAAATGGGAAGAATACTGTCGCATTGTGAAGATTTCAATCAATGTCATAAAATGTGCATGGGCTGTTGAATGGAAAAGTAGTTTTCTTTGTAAACTTTCACTCAAATCACAACAAAATTCTTGTAACAAATACAAAAGACAACAGATAACAATTCTAGTCTGATACATATGAGGTTATACAAGTTGAATCAATTGGGCAACTATTAGTTTATTAGTTTTCTTTCTCTAGAAAGACCTGGAAATCAGAAATAGTGAAGTTTGAACCCAATCTCCAGTGTATTCTGTTTGACCATTGACAAGGAGTATGCTTTCTCAAATCCGATGTTGTTGTTGTTGTTGTTGCTGTGGGACATTGAGTTGGAACCAAACCATAACTGCCCCATCGGGGGTGGGGGGTGGTTAGAGGCAGAAACAACACAAAAGGAGACGGTCCATCTTTCTCTCATGGAGCAGTTAGTAGATTTGAATGTCATGACTTTGGGATAACAGAAGAGTTGCTTACTGCTAGGCCACCAGTGTTCTCTCTTAAATCCTGCTGTTGTTGTTATATGCCATCAAGTTGCCTGCCACTCATAACAACCTGAACTCTGACCAATCCTGAGTGACTCTCACTGACTCTAACACACCTATCCTGATTACCCCAGTTACTGTATCAATTCATCTCATTCAGGGTCTTCCTCTCCTATGCTATCCCTCCACCCTTCTAAGCATGAATTCCTTCTCCAAGGACTGGTCCCTCCTGGCCATGTGCCCAAAGTATGTGAGATAGAGCTTCAAAATTCTTGCCTCCAAGGAGAAACGTGGCTTTACCCTCTCCAAAGCGATCTGTTTGTTTTCTTGGTGGTCCATGTCTCTGACAGCAGACTTTCCCTGTGCAATTTATCTTACATTAATGATAATGTAAAGCTGAAGAAACTTCATTTCACCCTTTCCAAGACAAACCTGTTTGTTCTCTTGGTGGTCCATGGTATGTTTAATAGTCTACTCCAGCACCACAACTCAAAGGCATTGATTCTTACTCTGTGATTTAGTCATTGTCCAGCTCTCTGATGCATAGAAAGTAATTGCAAATACCATGGCCTGGATCAGGCACACCTTAGTCTTTATATTTACAACATTGCTCGTTAGCACTTTAG
The DNA here is from genome assembly GCF_000299155.1 of Elephantulus edwardii. Classification (NCBI taxonomy): domain Eukaryota; kingdom Metazoa; phylum Chordata; class Mammalia; order Macroscelidea; family Macroscelididae; genus Elephantulus; species Elephantulus edwardii. The sequence goes on from NW_006399770.1 coordinate 9,111,499, forward strand.
TAAATTAAATGACAGCAGAATTCCCAAGTATGATTTGTCTTTTAATCTCCTGGATGCTAGTACCAAAACTATTGATTGTGGAGTCAAGCAAACTGAAATTGTTAACAATCTCAATCTCTTCTCCATCTATCATGGTGCTGCCAATTGGATCAGTAAAGCAACATAAATCCTATATTATTATTATTGCTCATCGCAAATCCTATAGAGGTATAAAAGGAGATGGAACTTCATATTTACAAGCTGTGGGGTTTGGATAAAGCTCATAACTTTTGGGTCAGTCTCTTTCTACCACATGAAGTTAGTAATAGCTATACTGTTGATCTTTTGAAGGAATTTATATTAATTTGTTTATTTATCTGTTCCTGTTGCTACATCTAACTATATATCCATATCTATTATATATCTCTAGTTCGAAATTTTAAACTCAATGAACGTTAACTTATTGCTCTGTATTCTTAAAATTTTAACCTTGTAGTATCTAAAATTATAGTATGATTCTTAGACTCACAAACTTAAGAAGTATATTTCAATTTTGACCAATAAAATAACATACTGTATTTCTCTAAGCAGAGATTGTTTTGTTGTTGGTACCATGGAGTTGTAACTGACCCATAGCTGACCATCCAGTGGGTTTTCATAAGCAATAAATTGCTTGGGAATTGATTGCACATGTAAAGGCTTGGAAGAAAGACAGGAAATACTTCTTTTAAACAAAGCTATGCATAGTTATTAGTATAGTCTTTAAACAGTCACACTGTTTTGTTCAGGATAACTGATTTTGCTTCTGTTTTACTATGTTGTTTTCACTTCATTCCACCCCCATATTGAAATACAAATATGCTTCTTATTAAAAGCTACCTAGAACATCAAATCCCATGCAATAAGAGTGTTAACCATTGTAAACCCTGTCATGTCTCTGAGAAGCAGAGGAATTATCTTGTTATCAATTTAATAATGGAACATTGAAGTAAATGATGCCAGCCACTGACACCAGTAACACTGACTCTCTGGGGAAATTCATGTCTGTGAGAACTGTCAATCTAGATTGATACAGACATATTAAACATACTCCCTTCAATCCATAAATCTACCCTTACTGGGATGCCTTAATAAAAAGACTCTTTATTTTGATAAAGAGAAGCTACACACAATATCTTGTCATTACTGATATGTAATCCCTTTATTTTTTTTAAAAAAATCTATATAAACATATATTTTTAAGTCAGTAAATAATTTTAAAATCGTCCTTTTTCCCTTAGCATACCTCACATGTAAATACATGTCTGAGATTTTAGATAAGTAAATCATTAATATTACTTAGAGATGTAAGAAGGAGATATCTATGTATTCAGTTGTTTGCTTTATCAGTTTCTATAAAATATCAAAGCTTACTTTTGATGCTTTGCCAGTAAAAAATGTCTAGCAAATTTTTTTTTGCTAGAAATCGTCTCTCGTTGCAATCCAGATATATTTACCATTGCTTTTATATTCAAATTTCAAGAATTTTCCCACAAGAAAATATGACACGAAAAGTAAAAAATAAAAAATGTAAATGCATCAATCAAATATGCAGCAAGAGAAAAGAATGAAAATCTCAGCATAAAAATAGACTATAAAAAGCAGAATAATATAAAAGATGAGTTGCACTGTTACAGTATCAAGATGTTTAGGTATTAATTCAAAATGATAGAAAGAGGAAGAGAAAAACAACTTCAAAGTAGAAGAAGGTGTTAAAAGGATCTTGAAAGTTCCAACTGGTTTTCAACCCTTACTCCTCAACTTAGATAGTAATATAATGAAAGGATTTGTCACAAGATCATTGAACTGGTCACATTCCAAATACTTTCTGTATCATCCTCCTAAAACTCGTCATCCTTCCCAGATCTACATTTCCTGTTTTTCTCTGTCTTAGTGGATGGAGATACATGTTTGCTTACATCAGAACTACAGATCATCCTAAACTCCTGTCCCCCCCTCCACTTATGCAATCTTACACATCTTACCCTTGTTATTGGAATAGTAGCCATCTCCCATAATTACAGTGCTTATAATACTCTAAAACTCATTCTCTTTTTCACATTTACTCCCCTTGTCCATGATTAAAACAAGCTTGGAAGCAGGAATGGCATCCACTTCCATAACAGCTTGCCTCCAGAAACCCTATGAACCTGGAGAAAGGACAAAAGTTATTCATGTGTCCAGGACTTTCATTCATAGGGTTGCTATGAGTCGCCTATGACTCGACAGCACTTAACAACGACATGAGACAGAGACACACACAGAGAGAAAGAGAGAGAGAGAGAGAGAGAGCACGAGCGAGAGAGAGCATGAGCGAGAGAGAGCACGAGTAGTTGGCCTAGGGGACAGAAAATCATGCTCCCAAGCCAAAGGTGGGTGACTACTCCGTGGCCCAAGGGCCTGCCCTAAATTGTTTTTGGTGAAACATTCTTCTAGGTTGTATAGCCCTGGTCAGTCCACTTGCTGTACAGAGGTAACTCGTGGTTGCTGTGAAGCTAAACATTGTTACACTGATGAGTCAAAAATGAGACATGAGTCAAATGTGAGACCTATGGTGGACAGTGTTTGGTGGAGCTCCCCTATTAAAACAAGCTTGGAAGCAGGAGTGGCATCCACTTCCATAATAGCTTGCCTCTGGAAACCCTGTGAACCTGGAGAAAGGACAAAAGTTATACAGGTATCCAGGACTTTTGTTAATAGGATCGCTATGAGTTGCCTACAACTCGACGGCACTTAACAACAACAACAACAGCAACAACCCTTGTCACAGTCCAGGCTGTCTTCATTTATTACCTAGATAAGTTTTACACATAGACCTGGTACTTAATACTTTACTAATAGATATAATTAAATTAATTTTTACAATGACACTACCATTCCACTTTCAAAGATATTTTAGAATTTGATACTTTTGCTATGTGTTAGATAATGTAAGCAGTTTGGAAATGACAAATCAAAAGCAAAAACTTCCTTCTATCTCTACTCTCTGCATATAGGCCCTCTTTAGAAATGCACTGTTTATCCATGTAAATAGATATTTTACATGAAATAAAGCATATTATGCATTCTGTTCCACAGTTTGCACTTTAATTCCAAAATGTATCTTGGAGATTTATTTAATCAGTCTCTACGGATATATACATTTCCCCTCGTTTTCAGAAAAAAAAAAATCATTAAATAATAATGCAGTAAATATTTTCCTACAAATCTACTCGAGATTTTATCCATTGTGTAATTTCTTAGCTGACAGAATTGTTAGGTCAAAGAGTAAGTGCATTCAAAAATATTACTGTTATGGTCAAATTATCCTCAAGCAAACTGTACTAATTTACAATCTCACTAACAGAGGGAGGAAAAATATACTATCTTCCTATATTTTCTTGTATTAATCAGGGTGCTGACAGGAACCAGATGGTACACTCAACTGGGATAATTTGAATAGAGATTAATAAAGGGACTATTTACGAAAGTGCAGGCTTGTGTAGGAAAAAAAATCACAAAGGGCAAGGGAGAACACAGAGGTATCTAGGGAGAACTGTTACCATCCCAAGGCCAAAAGGCTAATGAAGAGGGTCACCAGGGGTTTCAGTGGTATACACAGATACCTGTGTTGACCCTGCAGGGAGAAAAGACCCTTTCCTTTCCTCAGTTCCTCTGATCTCTCCTGGCTAAGTCCACCTAGAGGCCAGCAGGCAAAGTAACCTACAATTGCAAGTGAGATTTCCCAAAGTAGATATTACATAAAGGAATAGAGTAGATGAGGAAGAGTGAACTGAGCAAAGCTTATCAACCATATAACCAAATTTTGTTATCTCCAGAGCAGATAAATTGAACATTCTAAGAAGGTAATAAATAATTTATATAATAAATAATATAAAAGTAGTTTGTGGGGCCTTTCACTTCGGTGTATGGGGTTTTGAACTGTGAAATGCTATTTGTGTTAACTTTTTTTCCTTATCTCTCTTCTCGATCTCCTTCCCTTAATTTCTTCAGAGCCATTCTGAGTTCTTCCCAAAAGGCAAATACAGAGTGTCATTGTTCAGCACAAAACCTCTCTGTAATTCTCCATCTTTCCAAAGTCAAGTTGAAACTTTTGGGTAAACACAAATGGTTCTTCCTAATTATACCTGTGTGGTTTGGCTTTGCTCTAACCCTCATGTCTGCAAGACTTCCATTTATATTGACATTTAAGCTGTCCTAAGTCATAGGCAGTAGCCATTTGTGAAGCACTTTCTCATGCTTATACGTGACTGTGTAGCTCATCCAAAAATATCATCTCCTCCTTTCTCAACATGATGAACGTGGTCAATCAGAGTATAGCTCAGGAGTCACTTCCTCTAGAATGTTTTCCTAACCAATTGTGACCTGTGGCATCATTGGTGAGTACCCTTTCAATTAGGACATAATACCATACGCCTCACTGCAATGCACGTTTCATTTCTGAACTTGTAAACGTTTTTTATCTCCCTCTTCAGATTGATTAACTTGAGAGCAAGAATCTGTTGCTCACTTGATCTAGTCATCTTTCTTCTAAGTATCAAGCACAAATTCTGAACACTTAGAAATATTCTAGGAAATGCACTAACTTTCTATGTGTAGTTACTAAAGTCCCTGAATTTCCTCATATTTCACAGCTATAAACTAAACACAATAATGTCTTCCTCTTAAAATTGCTGGGAGAGTAAATGGATTTGATATTTGCCAACCTATTAGCATTACTTCCAGCAAATAAATGTTAAACAAAGGTTAATCATTGCTTTTATTCTAGTACCAGAAAGCTTACGTCTCATGGTAGGCCAGTAAAGACCCTACTTCCAAGAGAATTACAGTGACTATATGCGTGAAATCCATTAGTGATCCCTGGAGAAATGAGAAAAGATTTGGAGCCCAACGTGAGATCCCAGAGGATAACAAGTTTAAATAATTTTCCAGCAAAGGAAACAAAGAAAGAAGTAGATGTCCAAATCTCTGAGTAATTAAAAAATAGGAGGGTAGAATTTTTTGGTCAGTTTTCAATTCTTGCCTAATAAATAGCAGGTAGGAGTTTCTAGCACATAACAGATAACAATAAATATTTGAAGGAAGAATAAACTGTGCCTTAGTTTGGGGCACACACTGCTTACTAATATGAACTGTAGCCAGAGGTGAGACACACATCCTTTGTCTCAGAGCCAAGGAAAAAAAATTATTGAAATCCTCAGTAGGATGCAGACACACCATTCAAAGAGCAAGGCAACAAACACTCTGAGGGTCTTAAAGACTATTATCTCTGGTGGAAAATTTCCTTCAGCTTTGAAGTCCCCAAAGCAGCAACAATAGGAAGAATGTTTGCAAGAACTGAAGGAAGAATCTCTTTCAGACAGAGGTAAGGGTCTGACACAATAAGAATGAATGATTCAAAAACAAATGAAGCTCCCCTAAGGGAATGGTTAAGAGAGACAAAGAACAGGAGCCATGGGAAGTGGAAGAGTGGGGCCTGGGGGTGGGGAGGGTGGAATTCTGTATTAATCCCAGGTGTTGACTCTGAGTAAAAAAATACTTGAAATTGTTCCTCATTCCTGGTCTATTCACTCAGGAAAGCAAAAATTACGCAGTTAACCTAACAATTGTCAAAGGTTTTATGCATAAACTCAAACTGACAAAAAAAACCCAAGGTTCTCTTAGTCACTGATGTTTGGTTTGGAAAGTATTTTTATATTATTTTAATGCTTATATGTTATTGTTCCTGTTGTAAGCCGTGGCATCAATTCTGATTCATAATGACTCTAAAACCAGAGCAGAACTGGTCCATAGAGTTTCCTTGGCTTTGATATTTGTGGAAGCAGACTGTCAGGTGTATCTCCTGTACAGCCATTGGATGAATTTGAATGAATAATTTTTTCATTATCAGCCATGCTTTTAATCATTGCATCTCCAGGACTTCTTTAATATTTATTGTCATTGTTGTGTGTGCTGTAGAGTCAGAGCAGACCCACAGCTGAACATCCAGTGAGTTTTCAAAGGCAGTCAATTGCACTAGAATTGACTGTCCCTCTTTCTTCCACAGAGCAGCTGGTAGATTCAAACTGCATATCTTTCCATTGTCAGCACAATCCCTTACCACTAAGCCACCAGAGTTCCTTGCCTCGCACTCTTAATAATATATTAGTTGGGGAGAAATTTAAAATAAAGTGCAGGGTTTCACAATTTGACATATTAGTTCTCATCAAGACACCACAGAAATGATTGGCAAAAACATCAAAGAACAAGTGATTGAATTAGGTGTAAAGGTCACACTTTGAGACTTGTAATAACTTGTCAAGGGATTATGGTAGACTAGGCTAGAAGAACAGGAATGCAGCTAATTAAACATAGGGTTGGGGTGTTAAATTGAACTAATTTATTGTTGTTGAATTGGAATCTACTCATAAATGAATCACTATAGGATTTTTGGAAGCTGTAAATTGCGTAGGAGGAAACTAGCCTATGATTCTCCAAGTGAATAGTGGATCTGAACCACCAGAGAAGCATCACTTTGGGGTTAGCAGTGCAACCCTATGTGAAATATGCTGCTCTTGTTTGCCATTGAGTGGGAACTGACCTGAACCTGATTATCCAGTGGGTTTTCAGAGGCAGTTAATGCATATTGTTATTGTTGTTATGTGTCGTCAAGTTACTTGTGACTCATAACGACCCTATGTACAAGAGCCCTAAACACTGCTCTATCCTGTGCCAACCTCACTCACTGTCTCTGAAACATGTACTCCCATTATCCCGATCACGGAACCAATCTATCTCATTGAGGGTCTTCTTCTCTTGCATTGTCCCTCCACCCTCCCAAACATGATGTCCCTCTCCAATGACTGGTCCCTCCTTGTAACATGCCCAAAGTATGTCAGGCAAAGCCTCAAAATCCTTGCCTTCAAGGAGCAGCCCAGTTTCACCCTCTCCAGGATGAACCTGTTTGGTCTCATAGCAATCTATGGTATGTTCAACATTCTTCTCCAGCATGACAGCTCAAAGACATCAATTCTCTATCATCCTTAGTCACTGCCCAGCTCTCTGAGGCATAGCACACAATTGTAAAGATTATGGCCCAGATCAGGTATACCTTAGTCTCCAGGCTGATGTAGTTGCTCTTTAGTACTCTGGAGAGGTCTCTGACAGCTGATTTTCTCAATGCAATTTGTCTCTTGATTTCCTGGCTACTGCCCTGCTTGCTGAAACTGAGGAGGACCTGAAATGGAAGATCCTCCATGGGGTGGATTGATTCAGTGACTGGGGTAATCAGGATGGGTGTGTCAGAGGAAGTGTGACTGGCACAGGATAGAGTAGGTTTTAGGGCCATTGTATATAGGGTCGCTATGAGTCGCAAGTGACTCGACGGCACATACAACAACAGTGCCAAGAGTGTTGATTGTAGAACCAAACAAACTGAAACTGTTAATAATCTCAATCTCTTCACATAATGATGCTGTCAATTAGCCCAGAGGTGAGAATCTTTGTTTTCTTGATGATGTGCTTCAATCTGTACTGAAGTCTGCAGCAAGCACTTCAGGTCCTCTTCAGTTTCAGTAAGCAGGGTTGTGTCATCTGCATAACGCAGGTTTTTGACGAATCTTCTACCAATCCTGATGCCACATTCCTCCTCATACAACCCAGCATCCCGAATGATCTGTTCTGCATACAGATTGAAAAGGTATGGAGACCCAATATGTCCCTGGCAGACACCCTTCCCAATTTTGAACCATGCAGTGTCTCCTTGCTGTTCTGATGACTGCCCCTAGTCCAAGTATAGTTTTTGCATAAGCACAATCAAATGTTCTGAGATTCTCATTCTTTTCAGAGTGAGCCACAGATTGTTGTGATCCACACAGTCAAAAGCCTTTGCATTGTCAATGAAACACAAATAGATGTTCCTCTGATACTCTCTGCTTTCTGCCAAAATCTATCTAACATTAGCTATAATGTCCCTAGTACCACGGCCCCTTCTTAACCCAGCATGCACATCTGGCAGTTCTCTGTTGATGTGTTGCTCCACTAGTTTTTAATAATTTTCAGCAGTATCTTGCTTGCATGTGATATTAATGATGTTGTTTGATAATTTCCACACTTTGTTGGGTCACCCTTCTTTGGAACAGGACCAAATATCGATCTCTTCCAGTCAGTTGGCCAACTGACTGTCCTTCAGATTTCTTGGCACAATTTAGTGAGCACATCCAGGACAGTGTCTGTTTGTTGAAATATGTCAACTGGGTATGACGTCAACTCCTGGAACCTTGTTTTTTGCCAGTTCTCTCAGAGCAGCTCGAACTTCCTCCTTCATCACCACAGGCTCTTGTTCATACATTGTTTTCATGAAATTTTTCTGTGTCCGCCATTTCCTTTTGGTACTGTGACTCTGTATACTCCTTCCATCTTCTTTTAATGCTTCTTGCTTGGATCATTTAACATTTTACCCAAGCATCCTTAAGTATTGCCACTTGTGGCTTGAATTTGTTTTGCAATTCCTTCAGCTTAAGAAATGGTGAACGAGTTCAGCCCTTTTGATTTTCTGACTCCAGCTCTTTGCACATTTCATTATAATATCTTGCTTTGTCATCCTGAGCTGCCCTTTGAAATTTTTGTTCAGCTCTTTAATTTCTTGATTTCTTCTTTTATCTTTGGCTTCTCCACACTCTAATACAATACTCAGAGTCTCATCTGACATCCATCTTGGTCTTTTGTTCCTCTTCTGCCTTTGTAATGATCTTCTGCATTCTTCATTAACAATATTCTTGATATCCTTCCACAGCTCAGGAGATTATTTACTGATCAGATCTTCAGATGTCTTGTTTTCTTCTCCAATAGTGTCAATGGGTAAATGGAATTCCTCCAGGTCTTGCAAATCAGAATAGAATTTATCTTTACCGTATCGGGTAGGAAGGTCCAAATTTGAGACTCTTAAGCAATTGACTTGTTCCAATAAATAGATGCAGCTTTGGATGCACTCATCAGTCTATGTCAGGACATTTGGAGGATGCTGTCTGGCCAGTGAATTGGAAAAGGTCCATATTTGTTCCCATTCCCAAGAAAAGTGATTCAATAGAATATAGAAACTATTGAACAATATCACTAATATCACATGCAAGCAAAATACTGCTGAAGAGCATTCAAAAATGGCTAGAACAGAAGATGGATAGGGAACTTCAGAAGTTCAAGCAGGATTTGGAAGAGGCATGGCCCTGGGGATATCAGTACGGATATAAAATGAATCCTGGCTGAAAATAGATAATACCAGATGAATGTGTATTTGTGCTTTATTGACTTTGCAAAGACATTAGACTCAGTGGATTACAAGTTGTGGCTGACATTGAGAAGAATGGGAGTTCTATAGCGCTTAATTATGCTCAGATGAAACCTATACCTGAACAGGAGGCTGCTGTGCAAAATCAAGGAAATACTGCATGGTTTAAAATTAAAAGGGAGCTTTTCAGTGTTGTATTGTCTCTCCATACCTAGTCAATCTATATGTTGAACACACTACTTGAGAAACTGGATTCTAGAAAGATGAATGTGGCAACAGGATTAGAGAGAGACTCATTCACCAATACACAGATGACACGGCCTTTTTGAACATAAGCTGAAATCTTGGAAGCAGAAAAACCCAATTTAAACAAAAGAATTATCATATGCCAAGGCTCAGAGGCTCAGAGAAGACTTAGTTCTTCCTAGAAAATGAGATCTGATATCATCCTAAAGAACAGAAACTAAACAATTAAAAGACAGCCAGTGCTCCTGAATGGTAGTGACTGAGAAGAGAGTGGAATGAGATGTTGTCTAGGAAGCAGGCAGAAGCCATATTAAAATAATGGGCCTCACAAGACTTAGAATTAGAAATGCTGTAATTTTACTAGAGAACACAGAAAATTCTCTAGCATTCCTGTCTGTCAATCTGCCCATTTATGATGACTTGGGTATGGAGCTGAACAGTCCTGACTTCTTGATTTCCTATGAATAACTTAAATGAGTAAATCAAAACTCACATTTTCTCTGTTCATAGTCTGGCCAAGTGGATGAAGAGGGTGTAAAAATGGCTACATGGGAGTGGGTGGAAGGAAAGCAGACGCCGCTTTTGTTCCCTTCCATTCAGACCTTATATTAGCCTACAGAAGAGAGTACAAAATGACACTGCATCCCTCCTGCTGGGGAGAGTGCAGAACTGGTCATGGGCGATTGTGAACACTGAGCCGACATAGTACCCTGGTGACCTGAATGAGTTAATGCATTGTCCAGAAACTCTCATTTACAACCAAGAAGGATTCGGGACATTGAGGAGAATTTTGAATAGGTCCATTTTTAGCCATTGTGATTTCAGTGACAGGTCCAGTTTTCTGTAGTCTCAACTGACTCACCGAATCATGCATTCAGGCAATTAAGTCACCAACCCTTTGACTTATTATAAATTCTCTGTAATGTACCACAGCATCATCACATTAGGGTCCAGTTTAATGTGTCCCCTACCTTCCATCCCTTTACTCTTTATATCCATTACACATAGAAAAGCTTCTTAGTTTCTAATTCTAAAATAAAAGTTTATATCATTGCTTATCTTTCCATTAGTTTATGAGTATGGAATCTTGTCAATAAACTCACAAAGACCAAAACTTCTCTTGATTTGAATCATTTTAATGTTATCTCAGACTATTTGCCTTTTTCTATAAAATTTCCTCATTATATAATAATTTTATTCACATATTTTCAGAAAAACTCAAAACCAAAACCAAAACCCAAATATTTCCGGAACTATTCATATAAATAAAAAATATATATTTTGAAGCTCTTCCTACTCTTCGGATGAGATGGTACATTGCCAGTGGATTATCTAATGCCTACAGGGACGGAACACTCAAAACATGGGACATTCCAAAATATTTGCCGAAGCAGTTTACATAGAAACTGTCTGCTACTGCTGGATGCAAATCACATTGGAAATGTCTGCTTAGCCACAGAAGAAGAGAAAACAGTTGGGATTAATTGAATACTGTTCGGAATATCTCAAGGATTGCCAAAAGGATGAAAAGATGTCTTGGAAAAAAAAAACAGCCAGAATGATCCTTGGAAGCAAGGATGGCAAAGCTTCGTCTCACATATTTAGGCATGTTGTTGTTGCTGTTAGGTGCTGTTGAATTAACTATGACTCACAGCAATCCTATGAACAATGTATGACTCATAGAAACCCTCTGAATCATGCCTTATCCTGAGCCAGTCTCACTGTTTCCTATATACTTGCTCCCAGTACCACAGTCACTGTGTTAATTCATTTCATCCAGGCTCTTCTTGTCCTGTACTGACACACACACACACCCTCACTCACTCTCATCCTTCCAAGCATAATGCCGTTTTGCAATGACTGGCCTATCCCAGAAACATGCCCAAAATGTGTGAGACAGAGCTTCAAAATCCTTATTTCTAAAAACAACCTGGTTGCACTCTCTCCAGGACAAATCTGTTTGTTCTCTTGGCATTCTGCGGTATGTTTAATACTTTTCTACAGCACCATAACTCAAAGGCATCAATTATTCTATGCCATCCTTGGTCATTGCCCAGATCTCTGATGTATAGCATGTAATTGCTAAATCCACGGCTAGGACCAGGCACACACCTTATTCTCCAGGCTGACATCATTGTTCTTCAGCACTCAGCCAACTTTCCCAGTGCAACTCGTCTTTTGATTTCCTGAGTGCTGGTGTAAAAAATGTTGACTGTGGTTCCAAGCAAGATGAAGTTGTTAACGATCTCAATCTTTTCTCCATCTATCATGAAGCTTCCAATTGGCCCAGTGATGAGAATCTTTGTTTTCTTGATGTTGAGATGCAATCTATACTATAAGACTGCAGTCCCTGGTCTTCTGCAGCAAATGCCTTCTGTGCTTCTCAGTTTTGCCAAGCAAGTGTGTCATCTGCCTAACACAGGGTACTGATGAGTTTTCCTCTAATCCTGATGCCACATTTCTCCTCTGAAACTCCAGTCTCCTTAATTATCGCATATAAATTGAAAAAGCATGGAGACAGATTCCTTTCTTGGTTATGAACTATGTAGTATTTTCTTGCTCTGTTCTGAGTAGTGCTTCCAGGTCTAAGTATAGATTTTTCATATGCACGATCAAGTGTTCTGGAATTCTCATTCTTCTCAATGTTACACACAATTTATAATGATCCACACAGTCAAATACCTTTGCATAGTCGATAATACAAATAGATATTTTTCTGGTACTCTTTACTTTCAGCCAGCATCCATCCAACATTGGTAATGATGTCTCTCATTTCACAGCCTCTTCTAAACTTAGGTTTTATTTTTAGCAGTTCTCTGTTCCGGTCATGTTTTTATTATCTTCAGTAAGACTTTACTTGCATCTGATGCTAATTATATTTTTTTATAATATTCATACTCTGTTAGAACTCCTTATTTTAGGAATGAGAATAAATACGGATACCTTCCAGTCAATTGGCCAGGTAGCTGTCCTCCAAATTCTTGGCACAACCTGATAAGCACATATAAGGCTGCATCTATTTGCTAAAATAGCTCAGTTGGTATTCTGTCAAGTACTGGGGTCTTATTTTTTATCAATATCTTTAGAACAGATTAATCTTGCTTCTTCATCATCATTGCTTCGTGATTGTTTTATAAAATTCTTCTGTGTCAGACAATACTTATTTTGGTCAGTGAATCTTTGTACTCCCTCTATCTTCTTCTGATGATTCCTGGGTCATTCAATATCCTGATCATAGACTACTGAAGTATTGCAACTCAAAGGTTGAATTTGTTCTTCAGTTTCTTCAGCTTGGGAAATGCTGTATGAGTCTGTACCTTTTGATTTTCTGACTCCAGCTCTTTGCTCATTTTGTATCATGCTTTCCTTTTTCTCCCTAAGCTGCCCTTTGTAACCTTCTGTTCAGCTCGGGACCTTCCTGATTCTTCTTTTGCTTTAGCTTCTTGACATTCTAGTGCAATATTCAGTCTCCTCCTCTGTCGTTGTGATGACTTTTTACATTATTCATGGATAATATTCTTGATACCCTCTAACAGGCCTTTGAAAATTCTATGTACAATAGAGTACACTAGACTATCATTTGGATTAAAATTGAGACAGGCATTTAGGGCTCTTGTACATAGGGTTGCTATGAGTCGCAAGAGACTTGATGGCACACAAGAACAACCCTCCAACAGCTCATCTAATCTTCGTTCATTAGGGTTCAAGGCCTCAAGTCTGTTTTTGAGATGTTTTTAAATTCAGGTGGATAGACTCAGGGTCAAATGTAGGTTGTTGTAGTTTCGTTTAATTGTCTTTAGCTTCAGTTTGAACTTCCATGTTAGTTGATGGGTTTTTTCCCATAGTTATCACCTGGCCAAGTTTTCACAGCAGATGGGCCTATTGCTTGGAAAGGAAAATTGAAACGGAGCACATGAATATCAACCTTCGAGGCATTAATAAGATGAAATGGATTGGATTTAGCTATTTTGAACAAAACAATCGCATGATATACTATGCTAGGAATGGAAAACAGAAGAAGAATGATGATACATTAATAATTTAAAAGGCAATTTCAAAAGACAGCGGAGAAAGAAAAGAACAAAATGGATGATGGAAGAGACCCTGAAAATTCCACTAGGGCTTCAAGAAGCCAAAACAAAGGAAAGGAATGATGAAGTGAAAGAGCTGAACAGAAAATTTCAAAGGCCAGCTAGCACAAACAAAGCAAAATAGAACCAAACAAACAAAAAGCTGAAAGAACAAATTCAAGCCTTGAGTTACAATATTAGAGGTGCTGTGGGCAAAATCTTGAATGATGTGGGAATCATCAAAAGAATATGAAGGGATTACACAGAAACCGTGTTTGAAAAAGAACTAGCCAACACTGAAATATTTCAGAAAATATCCTATGATCAAGAGCCAATTTTAAGAAAGGGAGAAGTTCAAGTTACAATAGAGGCACTGACAATAAATAAGGCCTCAGAGACTGACAGAATACAAATTGACATGCAGCCCTCAATGTTCTCACCACTCTATGCTAGGCAATTTGGAGGACAGTTGCCTGGTGGACAAATAATTTGTTCTCACTTCCAAGAATGATGATCCAAGAGAAAGTTGGAATTATTGAACGATTAATTAATATCTAATGCAAACAAAAGACTGCTAAAGATCATTCAAAGATGTCTAGAACAGAACATAGACAGGAAACAGCCAGAAGTTCATACTGGATTCAGAAGAGGTCATGACATCAGAGATGCAGCTGCTAATGTCAGATGGATCCTGGCTGAGAACACAGAATACAAAAATAATATCTATTTGTGCTTAAATGACTATGCAAAGGTGTTTTACTGAGTAAATCATAATAAATAATTACTAACAATGAGAAGAATGGGAATCCCAGAACACTTAAATTGACATTCAAAACTTATACTGAGACCAAGAAGCTGTAATCCAAACAAAGCAAGAGACTACGACATGGTTTAAAATTAAGAAAGGTGGATGTCAGGGTTGTATCGTTTCTCCATACCTATTCAATCTCTAGGCTGAACAACTTTTTCAAGAAGCTAGATTCCATGAAGAGGAATATGGCATCAGGATTGATGAAGCATTCATCAATAAATTTCATTATGCATATGATACAACCTTGCTTGCTGAAAGTGAGGAGCGTTTTAAAAATTTGCTCCAGAAAAGCAAAGACTGCAGTCTTCAGTACTGACTGTATCTCAACATCAAGAAAACAATAATTCTCACCACTGGACCAATAGACAACATTATGATAGACAGAGAAAAAAGATTGAAGTTGCCAATGATTTCATCCTACTTGGACCTACAATGAATACACATGATACCAGCAGTCAAGAGACTAATGGACATAATGCACTGGGAAAGTCTGCAGTTAGAAACACCTCCAAATTACTGAGGAGCAATGATGTTATTTTGAGGACTGGGGTGTGCCAGATCCATGCCATGGTCTTTTCAATCACTTGGTATGAACCTGAGGGCTAGACCATGAATAGGTATGAAAGAAGAAGAATTGCTATTTTTGAGTTGTGGAGTTGGAGAAAAGTACTTAATATTCCATGGAATGTCCAAAGAACAGGTATGTCTTGGAGAAGGTGAAGTCAGAATGCTTCTTGGAGGCAAGGATGGTGAAGCTTTTCTTACATACATAAGCATGTTGCTAGGAGAGGCTATTCCTTGAAGGACATAATGTTTGGAAATGTGACGAGAAGCAAAAGAAAGGCAGGCTGTCAACAAGATGGATTGACACAGTGCAGCACTGAGCCTGAGTGTATCAGAGATTGTGAGATTTGAACACACAGGATAGGATAGGATTCAGATCTGGTGTTCATAGGATCATTATGATTCATACTAGACTTATGGAATCCAACAACAACATCCAGTGATTAACTGTTTATTCTGTGCTGAAGTATGTATTGCATTAGGAAGAGAGTATTAGGGCAGGATACTACTGGATGCTTATAGAAGCGAGCTCTCTCTTTTTGGGATGCCTGTTTTCTAGCTGCACTGCAACTGAGAGTCTACAAAGCTCTACAGTTTCTGCAAAACAGGCCTGCATACCTACCATCAAGTGAGTCATTCTCTTGATGATCTGAGTGTCTGCGATTCCTTCTAGTGAACCTCCACGCTCAAGGGACATAGAAGAGTGAGGAAACTGAACAAAGGAGGGACTGCCAATTTTGGAAATCATGCAGTGATACAACAAATCAAACATCTGAGACCATGTTGCTTAAACACATTTTGCAACTTGTCAGCTAATCTTGTTGTTGTTGTTATGTGCTGTCGAGTCCCGTCGAGTCGCCTGCGACTCATAGCGACCCTATATACAACAGCCCTAAACTCCGCTCTGTCCTGTGCCAATCGCACTGTCTCTAACACTCCCATCCCAATTATCCCAGTCACTGAATCAATCCACCTCATAGAGGGCCTTCCTCTCCTGCGCTGTCCCTCCACCTTCCCAAGCATGATGTCCCTCTCTAAGGACCAGTCTCTCCTCACAACATGTTCAAAGTACTTTAGACAGAGCCTCAGAATCCTTGCCTCCAAGGAGCCACCCGGTTTAACCCTTTCCAGGACAAATCTGTTTGTTTTCCTAGCAGTCCATGGTACTCTCAATACTCTTCTCGAGCACCACAGCTCAAAGGCATCAATTTTCCTTCTATCCTCCTTGGTCATTGTCCAACTCTCTGATGCATAACAGGTGATTGTGAAGACCATGACCTGTATCAGACGCACCTTAGTCTCCAAAGAGACACCATTGCTCTTCAGCACTTTAGAGAGGACCCTAACAGCAGACTTTCACATTCCAATGCGCCTTTTAATTTCCTGGCTGCTGGTGCCAAAACTGTTGACTATGGAGCCAAGCAAACTAAAGCTGTGTACAATCTCAATCTCTTCACCATCCATCCTGATGCTGCCAATTGGTCCAGTGGTGAGAATCTTTGTCTTCTTGACATTGAGCTTCACTCCATATTGTAGGCTGCAGTCCTTGACCCTCTGTAGCAGGCGCTTCAGGTCCTCCTCCGTTTCAGCAAGCAGGGTTGTGTCATCTGCATAACGCAGATTGTTGATAAATCGTCCACCAATCGTGATCCCACATTTCTCCTCATAGAGCCCAGCCTCCCGGATAATCTGTTCTGCATTACTCTGGAGATATGCAGCTGATCTTAGTAGAACAATTACAAAAATAAAATCCTTTGCAAAATTAATGTTAAAGAGCTTCTGACTCCTTCAGACACTAACTTTGATCTGTGAACAAACTGATAATTCTTCATCCAGTACAATCTAGGATCTTGTGTTCACAGAGAACAAAACTCCTTTTAGAAATTTTTCCTGTTGAAAACTAAAATTTCAACTGAGATTTCTACAATGTACAAAGTCAGAAAACTAAGCACTCTTAGTCACAGGTGTGGCATCCACTTCCTAAATAACATGCCTCTGGAATCATTATAACCTTTCATAAATGTTGGTGGTTGTAGAAGGGCTTCAAGGCCTTTCATTTATTGGGTCACTAGGAGTCAAGCTCGACTCAAAGGCAATCATCAGCAACAACAACAATAGTCATTCCTATATAATCTTTTGGAAGGAGGAATGGCATCCATTTCCATAATAGCTTGCCTCTGGAAAGCCTATGAACATGGAGAGAGGATGAAAGGCACCCAAGCCTTGAGGACTCTCCTTCATAGGGTCGCTATGACTTACCTGCAACTCAACGACATTAACAACAACAACATATTATCTTTATTTCATCTTCTCTCAATGTATGCATTTAACATTTCTATTTTTCTGATTTCTATTTTTTACATACATAGGTTTTCAGAGGCCTGCTATTTCAAAAGTGGATGACCAATCCTTCTTCCTAGTCTGTTTTAATCTGAATGCTCAGATTTAGAGAAGTATCAGACAGACAAGCAAGTAAAAGGTATATCCTTTATTGTGGAGTTAACCATTAGTGTCAGTGTTGTCCCTGCCTTTGGCACACGTGTCTTTACCCTCTTATTTCTGTACTCCACCATCCACCAGGATACCCATCCACCTCTCCCCACTCCCTTCACATCTATCTCGCATTGACCAGCCCTTGATCTAATAGTTTATATATGAAGCTTCCTTGGCTTCTGTGATTCCAAACACATCAGCTGCTGGTAGTTCCTTATGTTGGGACCAATGTCTCTGAAGTTTAGTGGTAATATTTCCCGAGTGAAGGCAATGTGTCCTGTAGAACTGTCCTGAAGATAGGTTTTTCTTGGCCCGAGGGCTTGGCCTTCTGGCCCAAATGGTTTTGGCATCTTCAATGTTACCTGAGAAAGGGTTAGACTGTGTGGCTCCTTGGACGCAAGGATTCTGAGGCTCCGTCTAACATACTTTGGACATGTTGTGAGGGGAGACCAGTCCTTGGAGAAGGACATCATGCTTGGGAGGGTGGAGGGACAATGCAGGAGGGCAAGGCCCTCTATGAGGTGGATTGATTCAGTGACTGGGATAATCGGGATGGGAGTGTCAGAGACAGTGTGATTGGCACAGGACAGAGCAGAGTTTAGGGCTGTTGTACATAGGGTCGCTATGAGTCGCAGGTGACTCAATGGCACATAACAACAACAACAACATTTTTGACATAACAATGATGAAATTACATTTATTGAATTTGAATATATAGATAATATATGCAATATCTAGAAATGTTAGGCCATATAGTGAATATGCTTAAAATATTGTATTGCACTGCATAAATGTGAGACCAAATTCATTAAATTGAAGTAAATTCTCAAACTATTACTCTTTGGACATGTGGCATAAGTATTTATCTAAGCATCAAATAAAGATTAAAACAGGTTGAATAACTGGATATTAGTAAAATATATCAAAACTAGACTACCTAATAAAAAAATCTGGAATACTCCTTTTCCTTACGACATAGATTATGAAACAGTTTCTTTAATAAAGCGATGTTTGTGGATTCGAAATAATATCAGAAGAATAGGGAGCTCTCGTGCCTACTGGTAAGAATCTGTGCAACAATCCCAAAGGCATGAAGCTAGAATCCAAAACCTGCTCTGTTGGGAAGGATAGGCAATCTCTTCCCTTAATTTTTTTTTTTTTCTTGTTGTGTACTATTGAATCAGATCATACTTGCACAAGAGGAGATTACCCCTCCTTTTCTAGGGGTTTGGCTTCAGGATTGTAGCAGTTTCTTGCCAGTAGACCACCAGAGCTCCCCCCTCTCTTAAGATTAAACTGCCTTTGAAAACCTACTGGAGGGTCAGTTATGAGCCAGTTCTGACAGTCCACACTGCAGCCTGCTTCTCCTTCTAAGAGGCCCTGGTGACATGAGGGTTTGTATCTGGTTTATGACTGAGATAAGTGGTTCAAGCCCCACAGATAATCTGCTGTCATAAAGATTACAGAGGAAGATTCCCTATTGTTTGTTATTTACAGTCAAGCTGGGACAGACCCATAGTTGACCTTCCAGGTTTCAGAGGCCGTTAATCATGGGGGGGGGGGTGGCAGGAGGGGAAACTTGGAGCAGCTGGTGGATTCAAATCAGGCACCATCAGGGAGTCAGTACAACTCCTTACCACTAGGCCATCATAGTTTATTCTGTCATACAGCGTTGCTCCAACTTCAAATCAATTCAAAAGCACACAGCAATAACTCCTCTGTCACAACTGCTATTTTTCTTTTTAAATGTAAACTCTGGTCTGCTCTGAGGATTCAATTCTTTATCATTATTAAGCCAGAAAGAAAAAAGAAAAAGGAAAGTTATAAAAGAAACTTTATAAAACTCACAGATGTGTATGGTGAATAAGATATCATAAATGATTGGCTCTTAGATTTACAGTTACACTTTAATGGAGATGAAAAATATTTGACATTTTATAAAACAGAATTCATTTTAGCATGGCATGGCTTCACCCCAAATCTCCCAACTTTGGATTGATTCCTCAAACAATCTACCCATCTGAACTGTGACAATTTTCATTTGGTTATTTTCTTTTTTAGACGGTTCAACTTTTTGCTTGCATTTGAATTGCATGATTTCTGCAGAACTGCTGGTAGATTCAAACCACATACCTTTGCATTGTCAGCACAGTTCATTACCACTAAGACACCAGAGCTCCCTCCCAGTTTAATACATATCCTATATATATTGACTTCAATTTATTGGAGCATAAAATGCCATCTTCTAAATTTTCTATAATCATCATCAAAGCATCTAGTAAAACAGATACAACAAAATCTTAACATTTGTCACTTTTAGGTGATAGAAATGAAGGTATTTGCTGTATTGTTTTCAATATTTTCCAAAATAAAAATTAATTAGTGTATATGGATTATAGACTGTACTAGAACTTTAACAGCACCAAGTGGGTACTGAGAGAACAGAAAGGAGTTAAGATTCAAGAAGTCACAGATGGAGAGGGCACAGAACATATGTAGGAGGAAATGCAGACGGTCTGAGCTGTTGTTTAGACACTAGGGCTTCAGTGTTCAAAACAGGCCAGGTGGCACAGGTCTTCAGAAAACAAGACCAGGAAGAGAGTTAGTAAGAGATGATGTCAAAAGTAACTGGAGGATAAAAAGTAAGGTCTGCTAACAAAAGTCATATGTGCTGATTTCAAAGATGCTTAGGGTATTGGCAGATAGATATCTGCCAGGGGAAAATTAAAAATGCAGTAGCATAGATATTTGTAGGACAAGGGAGTGGAGTTGGAGTCAGGGACCTCTACAAAGTACTAAAAAGTAAGATGTCAGTCTAGAGACTAAGGTGTGCCTCATGCAGGCCATGGTCTTTGTAATTACTATCTATGTATCAGAAAGATGGACAATGACCAAGGATGACAGAAGAAGAATCATTGCCGTTTGTGATATGGTGCTGGAGGAGTCTTGAACATAACCATTGACAACCAAGAAAACAAATCGGTCTGTCTTGGAGAGGGTGAAACCAAGAATCTCCTTGGAGGCTAAATTTTGAAACTCCATCTCACAGTCTTTAGGCACATGGCTGATCCTTGGAGAAGGACATCATGCCTGGAAGGGTGGAGGACTAGTACAGGAGAGGAAGACCCAGTTGAGATGGATTGATACACTAACTGGGGAAATGGGGGTAGATGGATCGGAGTGAGACTGGATCAGGACAGAGCAGGCTTCAGAGCTGCTGTACATTGATAGGGTCTCTGTGAGTTGTAGGCAACTCAACAACACATAACAACAATAGCAACAGCAGGGAATGGAGTTTAGGAGGAAGACAAGAAGAGTATGTAGAGTTAAGAACTTATGGAGCCAAAGGCTAGAAAGAGTATGGCAAAATTTGATAGAGTGGTTTACTGAAACAAAACAAAACAAACAAAAAACCTAAAAGCCTAGAAGTGGTAACAGAAATCTAGCAGAGAGTTGGCTGAAGCATAGGTTAAAATAAAGGTGCAGCTGTATGGTGTGGTGGGATAGACAATAGACAGGGAGTACAGAAAAGAACTCTATTTGAGAAAATTTAAAGAAATCCTCTTTTTGAGGGTGAATACACTTTGTTGTTAAGTCAAAAGGTGTTTGACAGATGTTAGGAAAATATTGAAGAGATTACAAGGAGATACCTAGAAAGAGAATATGGTTTCCAGAGGGCAGAGGACATATTAAGAAGGGAGTTCTAGGAAATATATGATGTCTACTGATAAATTATTAGAGGGGATTAACATTCACCAGTGACACAGGATTCTAAAAGGAGAAAATAAGAAGAGAAACTAAATTAGCTGCAGTTGTTGGGTGTCCCAGAGCTCTGATGTGTAGACATCCTATGGAAACAAAATTCTGCTCTGTCTTGTGTCATGCTCACATTGGTTGCTATGTTTCGCTCACTACTGCGGGCACTGTATCAATCCACTTTATTGAGAATTTTCTTCTTCTTTTGCTGAATTTCTAATCTACTGACCACACTGTCCTTCTACAAGGACACGATCCTCCTGATAAGTCCAAAGCACATATGATCAAGTCTTGCCATCATCAAGTTTTCCAGGAAACATTCTGGCTATACTTTAAAGACAGATTTGGCTGCTCTGGAAGTCTATGGTATAGTTAATATTCCTTGTCAACATTATAATTCAAAGGCACTTTTTCTTGCTATTATTAGTAGATGCCACTAACTAGGTCAAGCTAAAGTTACGCTGCCGGCAAGTTTCTTCACTGTGAGAAATTTTACAGTCAGAGTAAGTAGAGGGGAACCTCATTACTTAAGCTGTCTAGGTTGTTGTGTACCGTCAGAACCAACACATAGCTGAGCTTTCAGGGGGTTTTCAGAGGCTGTTCAATTGGCACAAGAGGAGAGAGACTGTCCGTCCTCCTACGGAGCAGCTATTGGATGTGAATCACATGCCTTTGGACTGCACAGCAGTTTCTTGAATTAACTGATGTTAATCTTCCAATGTTTCATATTAAATACTCAAATGTGTCCCATGTGCCAATTCCTGTCAATAATTACTGACTTGGGATACTATGAACCAGAAGGAAAGGGAAAAAACAAAACATTGGCCTCCTTTCCCCCCCCCCCCTTTCTTTCTGGTTGTTTGTTTGTAAGCTTAATTTGTAATGATATCTATCTAATGCTAAGCTTCCTGATGGAAGTCTCATAGATAAGAAAAATAAATAAATAATTACCTTCTTGAGTTTTGTCTTCCTGATTATTTTCTCAAACACCAAAATAAGCCGACTCCAATTTCTGCTTGGCCAATGATTGACCTTTGTGTGTCTAAAAATGTATACCTTCATCATATATGGGCTATAATACAGCACTCCTGTTTGTCTATTCTAGAAATCACTAAGAAAACATAACCTCAATCCTTCACTCTATACAAGGTAGCAACATAATTTCACAGCTGATTTAAAACTCTTACCCTCATCTTCATGCCCCAAGTGCAATGTGACCTGTCTAGCCGGGAAACTAACAAAGCATCCTCTCCTTTCCTCTTTCTGCCTTGTGTTCCCCAGTTCCCAGCAGTGGTCTGTTCCCATAGTTAACCTCACAGAACAAGATAAAGCTTTCTTGCTCAATGAAGCAAGAAGGAAAAAAAATCTATGCCTGAAAATGCACTTCCATCTCAAATTTTTTTTCTCCCAGAAATAGATATTAATCCTGCCCCTTTGCTCATGAGCCAATAGTCAAAGAACCTCAGAATATAAAAATTCTCAGTAATTTTCTATGTTGCTCCCATCAAACCATTTCATTACATATGACTGAAATGGAGTAGGGAATAGAAAATAGTATGTATTCACCTCTGGAATGATCTCATATATTTTCTGAACATGAGATCCCACTGGCTTCTCTTATGTGCAATTCATAGATGCCCCCCAAAATGGTTAAGTATTTATGGTTCAGTTAAAATGTAAAAGCTTTTTTCTTCTACTATTCAATATCCACTGCAACAAATACCACTGCAATGAAAGTTATATGTTACAGAAGTGCTTCCTCAGCTTCCACGTGAGTCTATTTAATCACATCATTGCTAGAAGTGCAGTCTCTTTAAGACAGTGATAAGTTCACCCATCCTTTTTGTTTACATATGAGATTGTGACTTGCCCAACTCCACATAGTTTCTATTAGCGCTGAAAAAGGCTATAGTTTCCCCAACTCCTGGTCCAATATTCATTCACGTATTTACTTACAGTCTATTATTTGTCCCCCTAACATACCCTTATTGCAGTCTCCCTAAAATTTCAAATAGTTGCTCAAATCTCATTTTAAAGGAAATAGAACATATTTAAAAGTTATTGGTCAAGTGGTGGCAGACTGGCTAAACATTAGGCTGCTGACAAAAAGATTGGTGGATTGAAACCACTTGCCACCATGCAGGAAAAACATGTGGCAGTCTGCTCCTATAAAGATTGTGTTATTGTTTTGCCCTTTACCATATGCATACAAGGAAGACATGTTAATACCACTATCATTCAAATTTATGCACCAACAACCAGAGCCAAAGAGGAGAAAATAGATGATTTCTATCAAATTTTGCAGCCAGAAATCAATCGAACATGTAACCAAGATGCATTAATAATAATGAGCGACTGGAATGCGAAAGTTTGGAACCAGAAAGAAAGATGAGTAGTCAGAAAACATGGACTGGGAGACAGAAATGAGGCTGAGAATATAATGATAGATTCTGTATAATCAATGCTTTATTTATCGCAAATACCTTTTATAAGAGACATAAACAGAGGCTATACAAATGGATTTCATCTGAGGGTATGCACAGGAATAAAACTGATTACATCTGTGGAAGGATTCATTAGAGAAGTTCAATATCAGCAGTGAAAACTAGGACAGGAGCTGATTGTGGAATAGACCATCAACTATTCATTTTCCAGTTCACATTAAAACTTTTTAAGGTCAAATCAAATCCACAGGAATCAAAATTTATCTTGAGTCTATCCAACTTGAATTTCAAAACCAACTCAGGAACAGGTTTGAGACCTTGAACACTAATGAACACTAATGAATAAAGACCAGATGAGCTGTGGGAGGATTTCAAGAATATCATCCATGAAGAATGCAATAGGTCATTATAAAGATGGAAGAAGAAGAAAAGACCAAACTGGATGTAAGAAGAGACTCTGAATATTGCACTAGAGCACCAAGGAGCCAAAGCAAAAAGTTAAGAAGCTGAACAGAAGATTTTCAAAGGGCAGCTCGGGAAGATAAAGCAAAGTATTATAATAAAATGTGCAAGGAGCTGGAGTCAGAAAATTGAAAGGACCGAACTCTTAAACTGACAGAACTAAAAAATAAACTCTAAGCCTCAGGTTTCAAATCTTAAGGATGCTATGGGCAGAATAGTGAATGATCCAGGAAGCATTAAAATAAGATGGAGGGTATATACAGAGTCACTGTACCAAAAATAATTGGCTGACAAAAAAATAATTTCCTGAAACAACATATGATCAACAGACAATGGTGATGAAGGAGAAAGTGCAGTATACTCTGAAGGACATGGCTACAAATAATACCCCAGAAATTGATGGAGCACCAACTGACATATTTCAACAAAAGGATGCTATCTTTGAAAGGTTCACCAGGTTGTGACAAGAAATCTGGAGGATAGCTAACTGGCCAACTGAATGGAAGAGATCAATCTTTATTCCCCTTCCAGAAAAAGGTGGCCCAACAGAGTGTATAAATTATCAAACAATATCACTAATACCATATTCAAGCAGAATCAGGCTGAAAATTATCCAAAAACGACTGACACAATACGTCAAAAACTACCAAAATACAAGCTGGGTTTAGAAGAGGTCTTGGCCCTAGAGACATTATTGCCAAAGCCAGATGCATTTTGACAGAAAATAAAGAGTACCAGGGGAATGCCTATCTGTGTTTTATTGACTATGTAAAGGCATTTGACTGTGTGGATCAAACAAATTGTGGCCTAACCTTGAGAAGAAAGGGAACACTTAATCGTGCTCATGCAAAACCTATACTCAGATCAGGAAGCAGTTCTCAGAACAGAGCAAGAAAACACTACATGGTTTAAAATCAGGCAAGGAGTGTGTCAGTAATTCAGGGATGTGTCCTATCTCCATACCTTTTCAATCTATATGCAGAACAGCCCATTCTGGAGGCTTGCCCAGATTAAGTAGGGCCTGAGGTGCTTACTTCAGAAGGTCAAGGACTGTAGTCTTCAATATAGATTGAAGTTCAACACGAAGAAGACAAAAATTCTCAACATTGGGCAAATTGGCAGCACCATGATAGATGGAGAAAGGTTGTTATTAATTACAGCTTGCTCAGCTCCACAATCAGCACTCTTGGCACCAGCAATCAGGAAATCAAAAGATGAATTGCACTGGGAAAATCTGCTGTCAGAGTTCTCTCCAGAGTACTGAGAAGCAATGATGTCAGTCTAGAGACTAAGGTGTGCCTGATCCAGGCTGCGGTCCTCACAATTATGTGCTATGCATCAGAGAGCCGAACAATGACTAGAGATGACAGAAGAAGAATTGATCCCCTTGAGTTGTGGTGCTGGAGAAGACTTTCGAACAAACCCTGGGCTGCCAAGATAATAAGTAGTTCTGTCTTGGAGAGGATGAAACCAAATTTCTCCTTGGAGGCTAGGATTTTGAAGCTCTGTCTCACATACTTTGGACGTGTGGCCAGGAGGATCCTGTCCTTGGAGAGGGACATCATGCTTAGAAGGGTTAAGAGACAGTGCAGGAGAGGAAGACCTTACATGAGATGGATTGACACAGTAACGGGGCAATGGGGGTATATGTGTCAGTCAGTGAAACTGGCTCAGGATAGGGCAGGTTTCAGAAATGTTGTACTTAGGGTTGCTGAGTCGCAGGCAATTTGACAACACATAATGACAACAACAATTGACTCAGAGCTGACCCTCCAGTAAATTTTCAGAGGCAATAAAACACATGGGAAGAGACTGCACATCTTTCTTCAGTGGAGCAGCTGATGGACTCAGGTCTTTAGGTTGACAGTACATTCCCTTACTGCTAACCCACAAGAGCTCCCTCCATAAAGATTACAATGTTGGAGACCCCCTGAAACATTCTGCTTTGAATCCATTTAATAGCACAGAACAAAATTGTTTTCATGCTGACTTTTTTTTTTTTTAATTTAAAATTTATTCGCAACATAAAGCTGAAGGAGTTGAAAAACAAATTCAAGCCACGGGTGGCAATACTTAAGGATACTTTGGGTAGAATATTAAATGATCCAGGAAGTAGCAAGAGAAGATGGAAGGAATACACAGAGTCACTGTATCAGAAGGAATTGGCTGACACAGAAGAATATCATGAAATAACATACGAGCAAGAGCCTATTGTGATGAAGGAGGAAGTTCAAATTGCTCTGAAGGAATTGGCAAAAAACAAGTTTCCAGGAGTTGA
This sequence comes from Elephantulus edwardii, assembly GCF_000299155.1. NCBI lineage: Eukaryota > Metazoa > Chordata > Mammalia > Macroscelidea > Macroscelididae > Elephantulus > Elephantulus edwardii. Next base: position 9,137,906 of record NW_006399770.1, read on the forward strand.
CGACATACTAAGTGACATATTTCAACAGACAGACACTGCCCTGGATGTGCTCACTAAGTTGTGCCAAGAAATCTGGAGGACGGCCAGCTGGCCGAATGACTGGAACAGATCGCTATTTGTTCCTATTCCAAAGAAAGGTGACCCAACAGAGTGTGAGAATTATCGAGCAATATCATTAATATCACATGCAAGCAAGATTCTGCTGAAAATTATCCAAAAGCGTTTGGAACAATATGTCAACAGAGAACTGCCAGAAGTACAGGGCTGGATTTAGAAGAGGTCATGGTACTAGGGATATTATAGCTAATATAAGATGGATCTTGGCAGAAAGAAGAGAATATCAGAATGTCTATCTGTGATTCATTGACTATGCAAAGGCTTTTGACTGTGTGGATCACAACAACCTGTGGCTGACTCTGAGAAGAATGGGAATCCCAGAAGATTTGATTGTGCTAATGTGAAACCTATACTTGGACCAAGAAGCAGTCGTCAGAACAGAGCAAGGAGACACTACATGGTTCAAAATCAAGACGGCGCCTCATCAGGTATGTTTCTGTCTTCATACCTTTTCAATCTGTATGCAGAACAGATCATCCGAAATGCTGGGCTGTACGAGGAAGAATGTGGCATCAGGATTGGAGGAAGAGTCATCAACAACCTGCATTATGCAGATGACACAACCCTGCTTGCTGAAACTGAGGAGGACCAGAAGCGCTTCCTGCAGAAGGTCAAGGACTGCAGTCTTCAGTATAGATTAAAGCTCAACATCAATAAAACAAAGATTCTCACCACTGGGCCAATTGGCAGCATCGGTATGGATGGTGAAGAGATTGAGATAGTTAACAATTTTAGTTTACTTGGCTCCATGGTCAACACTCTTAGTAACAGCAGCCAGGAAATCAGGAGATGAATTGCATTGGGAATGTCAGCTGTGAGGGACCTCTCAAGAGTACTGAAGAGCAACGACGTCAGGCTGGAGACTAAGGTGCACCTGAACCAGGCTATAGTCTTCACAATTATGTGTTATGCATCAGAGAGTTGGACAATGAGTAGGGATGATACATGGAGAATTGATGCCTTTGAGCTGTGGTGCTGAAGAAGGGTGTTGAATATACCATGGACTGGTAGGAGAACTAACAGGTTTGTCCAGGAGAATGTGAAACCAGAATGCTCCTTGGAGTCAAGGATTCTGAAGCTTCATCTGACATACCTTGGGCATGTTGTAAGGAAGGACTGGTTCTTGGAGAGGGACATCATGTTTGGCAGAGTGGAGGGGCAGCACAGGAGAGGAAGACCTTCAATGAGATGGATCGATTATGTGACTGGAGTACTGGGAATAAGTGTGTTTGAGATGGCTAGGTTGGCACAGGATGGAACAGTGTTTAGGGCGGTTGCTATGACTTGCAAACAACTCAATGGCACATAAGAACAGCAATAGCAACAACAACATACTTTAAATATATTTTCTTTTAAATAAGTGTTTTAAATCCAGTATATTTGACACTTCAAACACATCACAATTTGGATAGCAAATTTCATTGGAATAACTTGATCTGTATTTATGTTTCAAAAAGTTCATCGTTGAAAAAGTATACTCACATACCAAGTATAATCTATTTTAATATCTTACTGGTGTCTGCAAAAACCTCTGTATCTTTTCATCAATTCTTTCCATTAGATCGTTTTTCTTCTATATTCATAATAATTATTTTAGTCATTGTCCAATAATTTTATTATCAGATCTGCTACTTTGGACAAACTAACTGGGTAACTTTTGCCCCCATGTCTTCTGAGTCTTTATTGTATGTCAGATCTTTTATATAAAACAGCAACAGTGATTTTAAGTAAATTACATTCTCAGAAAAAAGGGTATAGTTTTTTTGTGTGTGTGGTTTTTTTGTTGTTTTGTTTTTGTTTTTGTTTTTTTTTAAGGGAATCAGAATGAGTTCTTTTGAGTTGGGGTGTTGAAGAAGAATACTGGATATCTCATCGGCTGCCAAAGAACAAAAAAAGTCCAACTTGGAGGGAGTGAATTCAGAGTGCTTCTTAGGGGAAGAATGATCAAACTTTGTCTCACACACTTCAAGCATGTTTTCAGGAGGGTGAAGTCCTTGGGAAAAGCCATCATGGTGGAAAAAGTTCTGAAAGAGAGTTAGACCCTCTACAAGATGGACTGGCACAGTGACTTTAACAATGAACTTGAGCATATCAAAGATCCCGAGGATGGTACAGAACAGGGAACACTTCTAATCTGCTGTTCTCAAGGTAACTATGAATCAATAAGAACTCCACGACACCTAACAACAACAAGAGTAATCTGGCAATCTGTTCCCAGAAAGATGACATCTTTCAAACCTCTAAGGGGTCAGTTGTCCTATAGGATGTCTATAAGTAAAAATCAGCTGGAGAAGAAAGAAGAACAAATATGTATGCGAAGTAGGAGATGAAGAACCAATCAAATCTGTTGAGCTAGTTAAACTGAGCCTGAACTTTTGCCAGCTTTACGTATATTCAGTCTGTTCTTTAATGGTTTCAAATGTTCTGAAAGTAGAGTCAGAACTTTTCCCCTCAGCAGGATTTGGGATTTGAGTTCCCACAAGATCAAGAGTCTCTTTATTCTTATTAGCCCATCCCTTAACTTTCCAAACTATGGGGTATTTCTCGCTGCTTTATAGTCTAGCTATCAGCTTTCTGGGTAACTGGGGAGCTCTTTAGGCTCTCTTGTCTCACATGGCTCTCTGGACTTCAGGACATTTGCTCTCACTTCAAAAGAGTCTTGTAGAACAAAGGTTAGGAAGGATTTTTTTTCTGTTCTCTGTTTTAGCCCTAACATTCTGCAGGCTCCCGTCTTTCACTCAAGGAAGGACTTGGGAGAGCCTGAGGAAGGATTTTTCACAGTTGTTCTGGCCCAAACATTTGGCTGGCTACTCCATGAAACTCCATGGAGATTTAGTTGGTGTGTGTAGACTTGCTCTACGCCTAGACTTCCTTGGAGTTTTAATCCATGACATCACTCCAACCATAGCCATTAAAAGTTCTTTAAAAGTTTGTTGTTAAAATTCTAACTGGCTTCACTCTGAAGGTGAGTTCTTTTCTCTCTTCATTTCTCTAGGGGTCAAACCATCATGGGCTTCTCTCTTAGAAACAGCTTGCCACTTTCTGGAAATTGATTCATTTAGGTTACTCTGCATTCTCAGATCTCTGTTAAATTTTAAAAGGATGGGGGTGGGGGTGCAAAATAAAAACATAATCTGATTTTGTATCACTTCAGATTTGTTCTTGCTCTGTAGAGGAGAGTATTAATCTTTTTTAAATTTATATATATTATAGGATTGTTCTGGAGAGGGTGATACCAGGCTGCTCTTTGGAGGTAAGGATTCTGTATCTCTGTCTGACATACTTTGGACATGTTGCAAGAGGGGACTAGTCCTTGGAGAGGGAGGGATGTCATCATTGGAAGGGTGGAGGGACACAATATGAGAGGAAGACCATAGATGAGAGGGATTGACTCAGTGACTGTGGTATTGGGGGTAGGTGTGTCAGAAACAATAAGGTTGGCTCAGGACAGAGCAGGGTTCAGAGCTGCTGTACATAGGGTCACTGACTCAACAGACAGCACATAACAAAAAACAAAAGCAGAAGTCCTTCTGCTTGAATTTCAGAGTCATAATCTAACTATATTGTCTCTCTCTTGATAGTTTGTATTTAAATTTCAAAAGCTTGGAAAGTTTTCTGCAGGTTATTAGGGGAAAATCTAAGCCACAAAACAAGCATTAAAACATTTAAGGTAGTGGACCAGAACAATGTCTTTTTTAGTACATATATTATCTGTAAGAAAACAAATCCCATTTCTAAGAGTCTCTGATGTAATGGAATATATTATATATTACTCATAGTTACTACTTTAATAAAGATAAAATGTTAGCAATACTCTCCTCTCTTAGTTTATTTGCTATTGTTTTGCAACAGTAAAAATAAAATAATATGCAGTCGTCAAAGCGCTTAGCTTTATTTAAAAACACAGTCCCTTAGCCCATTTATCCTCCTCACAGCACAGTAAATTCATTTTTTAGGATTATCCTATTAAACATAATTCTAGGAATGTTTTCCTTTCATTTTGGGGAGGAACAATTGAACATATACTTTAGCAAAACCGATTGGGGTAATGAAATACTTAGAAAAGATTTTATACATATATTTGCAATTAAAAGGAATTTTTAAAGGATTACGATTTTTGTTGTCGTTGTTGTTATACCAGCACTACGAAACTCATAACAATCATGGACAAAGTCTGCAAAACTTCATAGAACAAAAGCCCTTCCCTTGAACCACCAGGAAGAACTAGAAATTCTTGAGCAGTCAGTATTCTTGAATGATATGATTGAAAATGGAAGGTTTAAGTAGGGTGTTAGTAGATTTGAGCACATTCCAGAAGTCTAAAAAGTATTTAAAAGATATGCAAAACACTTTGCTGAGTGTGTTTCATCTACTCATTAGTTGGAAAATTTTAGATACCTATGTCCACATCTCTCCCCTTTCTCCTGTTAAGCCCAGATAGGTAAGTAAGTATGTACATATGTAAATAAATAAGTAGATAGATAATAGACACATACATACATACAAACATATATACTTGGGGCCCTTTAGAGTAGTGAGAGAAGATCTTCACCCTGAAACCCACAGCGTCCCTTTTCAGCAGGAAGTAGCTAAGAGAATACGCCATCCCCTTTTCCTTATGACTCAGGTTGAAGTCTCTCTCAGGGAGGAGTGATAGGGAATGGCAAAGGACACACTGACAAAGAAGATTAATCAGAACTGGCTTTGACAAGCACTGTGGCATTTGGACAAGAACAAACTGGGAGGAGGGTAGAGAGAATAGTGCAACAAGGAATGAATGGAAATCCAAAATCTCTGTAAATGTTTATGAAAATTAATAAAATATAGAAAAAAAATTATGCAAGATGGAAGTCCATTTGATTTATATACCTGCAGAAAGAAGCCCACATTACCTTTTGATACCAGCATGCTTTCACTTCACAATGTTAGTTGTGGTCTTTGGTTACAAGTAACAGATATAAAATCTGGTTAAAGGAATCAACAGGGAATTATTGAAAGGCTATTGAGGTTTAAAGGTCACCATAAAAGCTGTAACTCTGGAATGGACAAAGACATTTCTGGAAGTCTAGATAACAGAAACTGTACAAATAATCCTGGAGCAAGAACTAAATAAAGATCAGTGGCCACTGCCAAGCCACATGAGTGCCCAGTCTCTCCGCCATCCTTTCATATCCATGCAGAATTCAAAGACTTAGGACAGAGCATCTTATTAATCCCAATTGACTGGCTGTACCCTCAATGACCCCATTGATTTCTGTGATGGAAGGGTATTGCCATGTGCTCTTAAATTGATTCTCATTTATAGGAACTTTTATAACCAAATAGAATTTACCCATAGGATTTTCAAAGCTGTGATGTTTACAGGAATAGATCAACAGGTCTCCTCTTCCAATGGGCTCTAAATGCTAATCTTTCTCTTAGTGATTGTGTGTTTAACAGCTTGTGTCCATAGGTTCTCTTGGTAGAAGATTTGTTGTTTTTGGTGTTGTTAGGTGCCTTCAAATAGCAACCCTATGAACAGACCTGAACCCTGTCCCATTTTGTGCCATCCATAGCATCTCTGATACATTTGAGCCTGTTGTTGTAGCCATTGTGTTAATTCATCTCATCAAAGGGGTCTTCCTCTCTTTTACTGATTCTTCACCTTTCCAAGAATGATTTCCCTTTTCAAGAAATAGCCTCAGCTAATAACATGTCCAAAGTATGGGAGACAAAGCTTTGCCATCCTTGCCTCTTAAGAACATTAAGGCTGCACATTTTCTAAGACATATTTGTTCATTCTTTTGGCAGTCTATGGGATAATTCAGTATTCTTCACCAACACCACACCTGTCACCTAGGTTTACCATGTCACCAAGGTCCCACCAAGTGCCAGCAAGTATTATTCCATAGAAAATCTGGACACTGTTAGGGAATAGATTGATGCCAGATACAGAACAACAATAGCAATTAAGTTTCTTAAACAGAGCAGGGTAACACTGCATGGTTCAAAATTGGGAAGGGTATACGCCAAGGATGTGTCCTGTCTCCATACCTTTTCAACCTGTATGCAGAGCAGATTATCTGGGATGCTGGGCTCTATGAGGGAAGTGCGGCATCAGGATTGGTGGAAGATCTATTAACAATCTGTGTTATGCAAATGATACAACCCTGCTTGTTGAAACTGACGAGGACCTCATGCCCTTGCTGCGGAGGGTCAAGTACTGCAGCCTTCAGTATGGACTGAGGCTCAATGTCAAGAAGACAAAGATTCTAACCACTGGACCAATTGGTAGCATCAGGATGGATGACGAAGAGATTGAGATTGTTTACAGATTCAGTTTGCTCGGCTCTACGGTCAACACTCTTGGCACCAGCATTCAGGAAATCAAAAAGCGTATTTCGATGGTAAAGTCTGCTGTCAGGAGCAACGGTGTCTCTTTGGAGACTAAGGTGCGCCTGATATAGGCCATGGTCTTTGCAATCACTTGTTATGCATCAGAGAGCTGGACAATGACTAGGGAGGATAGAAGGAGAATTGATGCCTTTGAGCTGTGGTGCTGGAGAAGAGTATTAAATGTTCCATGGACTGCCAAGAAAACAAACAGATTCATCCTGGAAAGGATTAAACCAAGCTACTCCTTGAAGGCAAGGATTCTGGGGCTTCGTCTGACATACTTTGGCCATTTTGCAGGGAGGGACATGTCCTTGGAGAGGAACATCATGCTTGTGAGGGTGGAGGAACAGCACAGGAGGGGAAGACACTCTATGAGATGGATTGAATCAGTGACTGGGGTAATCAGGATGGGTGTGTCAAGGCAGTGCGATTGGCACAGGATAGAGCTGTTGTACATAGGGTAGCTATGAGTCACAAACGACTCAAGGGCACATAACAACAACAACAACCAAAATGTATGAAGTAAGTTACAAAAGTAAACTTACAAATATAAAATAGGTATCAAAATGAACCAGGACTTCAGTAGCCAGTCTTTTAGTACCTGTACCTGGAACAGTATTAGGAATATACTGCACAGCTGATAAATTGTAAATGACATCAATAAGCAGTGAATTTTAAACAAATTCCTTTGTGACTAGTCCCACATTAATAACTATTATTCAAAAAAGAAGTCTACTTACTTTCTTAAAATTTTAAAGGGTAAATGTAATTTCTGAGCTTCAGCTCAACTAAAAAATTACTATCTGACACATGAATATTTAAAGCCTGTTTTTTTAAGAATTAAATTCAATTGCCTACCAATATGATTTCTCAAATATTATAGCAGTAGAACTTTTTTTTCAGATACTCCTATTTAAATGCCTGTGACAGTGGATCTGTTCAAGCTGGAATTATGTTGGGAAAGCTCAAACTATAATCACTGCTCCTCTCTGCAGGCCCTTTCACAGCTCTAAGAACACTTTAAGGGTCTTTGGCTTGCCACCACTTGCTTGTCAAGTTGTTCTATTGTGGTGACTAGTGTGTTGTTGAGACTGGAAGCTATATACTACTACTGGTATTTCAAATAACAGCAGGGTTACCATTGTAGATGGATTTCAGCAGAGTTTACAGACTAAGAATGACCAAGAAGCAGGCCTGACTATTCATTATTAAAATAATGGTTCTTTGTGAGTGGAAGAACCTATGAATAGTAGAGGGACAAATCTCTGACACAATGCTGGAAGATGAGGCTCTCTGGTCCGAAGACAGTCTAAATACAGCTAGGGAGGAGCCATCCCCTGAAACTAGATTCTACCTTAATGACATGGACGGAATAAAGCTTTCACCTGGTAAAGGACTTTCATTTCTTGATATGGCAAAACTCAAAATAAGTGTTGTTATTGTTAAGTTTCATCAAGTTGAGAACGACTTAGAGTGAACCTATGAGCAATACATCTGAACTCTGTCCTGTGCTACACCACCTTTGACACCTTTGAATCCATTGTTACAGATACTGTACCAATCCATCTCATTGAGAGTAATCTTTTCCTCGTTGATCCTCTTTCTTTCCAAGTTTGATGTCCCTTTCTAAGGAATAACCTCTCCTAACAACGTGTCCAAAATATGTTGGATGAAGCTTCACCATCTTTGAATCCAAGGAACACTCTGGGTGGACTTTTTCCAATATATTATATGTTGTTTGGTTTTTGGGGTTGTTGGGTTTTTTTTTTTTTTTGCAGTACATATGATATTCAGCACTCTTCTCGAACACTATAATTCAAAAGCATCAATTGTCCTGTAATCTTTATTCATTGTCCAGCTCTTAAATGAATAGCAGGTGACTGGAAAGACTGTGGCTTCAAACAGGTGCACCTTAAACTTTAAATTGACATTGTTGCTCTTTAGGATTTTGGAGAAATCCTTGTTAGTAAACTTTCCCAACTCTATGTGTCCTGATCTCCTGACTGCTGATACCAATGGGATTGACTATGGATATAAATAAGATGGAATCATTAACAATTTCAGTCTTTTCTCTATCCATCATGATGTTGCCTATCAGTTTGATGGTGAGAAATTTTGTTTTCTTGATGTTGAGATGTAATTCATAATGGAGGTTGTAGTCTTTGGTTTGATTTTCTCCATTAAGCGCTATAGGTTTTCCTCACTTTCAGCAAGCAAGCAAGGTGGTACCACTGGCATAATGCATGTTGTTGATGAGCTTTTCTCCAGTGACACACTCCCTGAGAACAATCTCTTGTTCATCAAGTGTCTGGAATGATTTGCTCAGCATACAGATTGAATATGTATGGAAAGGGGGTACAACCCTGATACATACCTTTCCTAATTTTAAACCATGTAGTGTTTACTTGCTCTGTTTACAGGATAGCCTCTGTGTCTACGTACAGGTTCCCCACGGGCACAACTACGTGTTCCAGGATTCTCATTCTTCTCAATGTTATCCATAATTCGTTTTGATGCACACAGTCAAATGCTTTTTTCCTCTTTTTTCCCTCAATTATTTTTATTATTAATTTTAATAAAAATTTACAGAGACTTTGGATTTCCATTCATCCATTGTTGTACTTTTCTCCCTGTACACCCCTCAATATCCCAGTTCACTCTTCTCTTTGAAAATGAAAATAAAAATCATTTCATTGTTTTACAATCCCTTCCCCAGGGACGCCTGTCATGACAATAATACCTAATCACACATTCCTTTTAAACAGTTTTCTTCCTCATCTGTTTCAATGCAGTATACATTATTTATCCCATATTTCTCAGTCTCGCCCCAATCCTGTTTTATCTTGTTTTACAACAGTGGCACTATGCAGTATTTGACATTTTTGTGACTGAGATATTTCACTCAGGATACTCTCTTCCAGGGACACCCATTTTGAATAATATTGCATGAGTTCCTTGTTTTTCAGTGCAGCATAGTATTCAATTGTGTGAATATACCACAGCTTCTCTATCCATTCATTCATTGATGGGCACCTAGGTTGTTTCCAGCTCCTTGCTATTGAGAACAAAACTGCAATAAACATGGATGCACATATATCTGCTTGGGTGGCAGTTATGGTCTCTTTGGGGTATATTCCCAGTAGTGGAATTACTGGGTAAAATGATATTTCTATTTGCATCTTTTTGAGAAAACGCCACACTGCCTTCCACAGTGGTTGTATAATTTTACACTCTCACCAACAATGAATAAGGGTTCCAATTTCTCCACAACCTCGCCAGCATTTGTTGCTTGCTGTTCTGTTAAATTTTGCTATTCTGACTGCAGTGAGATGATATCTCATAGTTGTAGTCAAATGCTTTTGAATAGTCAATAAGGTACAAAAAGACACTCTTCTGGTATTCTTTGTTTTTAGCCCGGATCCCATCTGACATCATCAATGATATCTCTGCTGCCATGGCCTCTTCTAAATCCAGTTTAAACATCTGGCTGAATGTCTTTTTAAGCACAATTCTAGCTATCCCCCGGCCCCTTTCTTCTTTTATCATCTTTTTCATTTCCCAATTTTCAGATGCATAGGAAGTAACTGAAAATATCTTGGCTTGGACAAGGCTCATCTTAGTCTTTAATCTGACATGTTTTCTCTTTAGAATTTTGGAATGGCCCCTGACAGTAGATTTCTCCTACACAACATATCTTTTAATTTCTTTTTTTAAAAAGTATTTATTGTTGCACATTTTCTCTTTTAATGACTTTCTGCAGTACTTTGCTTGCATGTGATTTTAATGATATTCTTTGATAATTTCAACATTCTGTTGGATCACCTTTCCTGGAAATTGGAACAATATGGATTTCTTCCTGTTGATTGGCCAAATCTCTATCTTCCAAAATTTTGGTATAGACTGGTGCCAATCCAGGGCTATATCTGTTATTTGGATCATATCGGTTGGTATCTCAATGATTCTTGGGGTCTTATTTTTTTTGCTAATGCCTTCAGTGCAGCCTGAATTTCCTTGTTCATCACCATTGGTTTTTTTATCATATATATGCTACTTTCTGATATATTTCAGTGTTGGACCCTTGTTTTTTGTACAATGGTTCCATGTATTTTCTCCACCTTCTTTTGATGCTTTCTAGATCATCCAAGATTTTTCCTATAGCATCTCTCAGTATTGCAACTGAAGGTTCAAATTTGGTTTTCCCTCTTTTTTGAGTCTGAGAAATGATGAATGAGTTCTTTCTTTTTCATCCTCCAACTCCAGCTCTTTGCAAGTTCCGTTCTAATACTTTGCTTTGACTTCTCAAGCTGCCTGTTGATCATCTCTTTTAATTCCGTATATTTTCGCTTTGCTTTGGCTTCTTGTCACTCTAATGCAATTTTCAGAGTATATTCTAACATCCATTCTGGTCCTTTCTTTCCCCTCTGCCTCTGTAAAGACCTTTTGCTTGCTACATGAATAATACCTTTAATGTCATTCCACAATTCATCTAATCTTCAATCTTTAATGATCAGTGCCTCCAGTCTGTCCTTGAGATGATTTTTAAATTCAGGTGGGAGAAATTCAAAGTCATATTTTGGCTTGTGTGTACTTGCTTTAATTTTTAACTTCAATTTAAACTTGTCCATGAGTAACTTATGATCTGTTCCACAGTCAGCACCAGGCCTGGTGTTAACTACTCATAATCAGTTTCTCCAGCAATTTTCCCCACAGATATGGCAAATCTGATTCCAGTGCAGGTCATTGGGTGAAGTCCACGTGTATAGATTCCATCTGTGTTTCTTTAAAAAGTGTTTGCTGGGGGAGGTTGTGGGCAGGGAGAAAAGTGCAACAATGAATGACTGGAAACGCTAAGTCTCTGTAAACTTCCATTAAAATTAATTTTTAAAAAGTTGAAAAAAGTGTTTGCTATGAATAAATCATTGACTGTACAAAATTCAGCCCTTTGTTCTCCATGTTCCTTTCTCTCTCCAACTTCACCAATTCTAGTTTTCATTCCTTCTGTTTTGTTTACAATTTAATATTCCAGTTACCAATTATTATCAATGCGTTTTAACTCTTTGGTCAATTTCAGATTGCAAAAGTTGGTAGATTTTCCTCTTCTTTGGTTTTAGCTGTTGGTTTGAATGACAGTTGCATTAACAGGTCTTCTATGTATGCACATGGATAGTATCCATTCATTCACAGCATTGTACTTCAAGATAAATCTTGAAATGATTTTTTTTTACTATGAACGCAACATCAATTTTTCTTCACTTTTTCATTCCCAGCATAGTAGAACATAAGCTTGTCTGATTCAACGTGATCTGTGCCTGTCCATCTCAGCTAACTAAGGCCTAGAATGCCAATCTTTATATGTTCCATTTCATTTTTTTTACAACTTCCCATTTTTCTACATCTATACTTTGTACATTTCATGTTCCAATTAATAATGGATGCTTACAGATGTTTCTGCTTGTTTTTAAATATCTTCCACTCTAGGGGTCCTTCCTCTTGTATTATGTATAACAGTGTTCCTCTAAATTGTTCATAGAGTTTTCAAAGGCCCATTATTTTAGAAGAGAATGGTCAATCCTTCTTGTTATTCTGTTTAAACTTGGAAGCTTCGTTGAAATATGTCCACACTGGGAGACCTGATGGTATTAAATACTGATAGTTCAGCCTCCAGCATTAGAGCAGCCCACAATCTATCAGAGTACAGCAAACTGAGAGACACGTACTCAGAAGAGAAAACTATAATAAATAACCCATCACACACATACACAAATTATAAAGTAAGTGGCACTGCCAGTTTGTATCTACAACCATCCACACACATGACCCCTCTACCAATCTAGCAATGTGGTCAATAAATGCTGTGGTCCTAATAGCCTCAGAGCCTCGCTGAGACTACTGACTTCTCACGAGGACGAATTCTACTTCACTCATACCCATTCTTTTCCTGAATACCCCCTGGCAGTGACAGAGATCGTACCCTTCCCAAGGTCAGGGCTCAGTATGCATCTAGGTGCTGCTTCCTGGAGAAGATTGAGCTTTGTATTTGTCTAAAAAGATGAAAATGATTTCAAGAAATGAAGATGAAAGAAAAAAGGCATTCTGAGAAGTATTTAGTTCCCTCCACAATGCCCTAGGCACCTTTTTTACAAAGCATGGGAAAATGGATCTTGCTTCCAAAATAAGTGTAGGGGGAAATAAAATTAAATACATAAAAATCTATATTGTAGACATTCACTTATTCATTGTCAATGAGTCAGTTGTGACACTTAGTTGACTTTCCATTGGGTTTGTGAGGCTGTAAATCATGTAAAAGGAGATTGCTCATCTTTCTCTTCCACAGTGGCTGGCAGATTTTAGGCAGTGTGGCTGAAATCGATGTTTCTTTGTCATTTGTATGGGAATATGCCAGCAATATCTAATTGAAGAGGAATGGTATAACATTCGTCACCAAGAACAATTCAGGATCTACCCTGAAGTATAATTTTGTAAGATATATGAGCGAACACCAGATGAGTTGTGGGAGGGTGTCAAAGGTATCATTCAGGAAGAGTGTAAACGGTCATTACAAAGACAGAAGAAGAAGAAAAGACCAAAATGGATGTCAGAAGAAACTCTGAAGATTGAACTGGAGCGTAGAAAAGCCAAAGCACAAGGAAGAATTCAAGATACTAAAGAGCTGAACAGAAGATTCCAAAAGGCTGCTC
>NW_006399770.1:9152788-9157351 GCF_000299155.1 Elephantulus edwardii
GATAGAGCAGGGTTTAGGGCTGTTGTGCATAGGGTCGCTATGAGTCGGAAACGACTCGATGGCACATAACAACAACAACAACATAGGATAATATGCACAAACATCCAAGGAAAGTCTGTTAATACAGTTATTATTTTAAATTACACACAAACACCTAAAGATAAAGTGCAGAAATTGAGGGTGTACACTAACTTGTGCAGTCTAAAATTGAAAGGTCATGCAATCCAAAACATTAGACTCAGTAACTAGAATGGAAAAGTTGGAAGCAAAGAATATTTGCTAGTTATAAAATATTGTTGTCTTGATAATACAAGAAAGGTCAGAGATTGCATAACAGTTTTTTTTAACAATAAACTATGTTTGTCATTTTAAATTTATTTTAAAAAACATACATTGACTACCTTCTGACAGAGGGTCAAATTATCAAACAAGATCACATACAAGCAAGATTCTGCTGAAAATTATCCCAAAAAAACTGGAACAGCACATCAACAGAGAGCTGCCAGATGTTCATGTAGGGTTTAAAAGAGGCCATGGCACTAAGGCATATTATTGTCGTTGTTGTTATGTGCCGTCCAGTCGTTTGCCACTCAGAGTGACCCTATGTACAACAGCCCTAACCCTGCTCTATCCTGTGCCAATCGCATTGGTTACACATAGGGTTTTCAGAGGCCTGCTATTTCAGAAGTGGATGGCCAATCCTTCTTCCTATTCTGTCTTAATGTGAATGTTTAGGCAATATTAAACAGATCTTAGCTGAAAGCAGAGTGTACCAGAGAACTGTTTGTGTTTCATTGACTATGCAAAAACATTTATGTGGATCACAACAAACTGTGGCTGACTTTGAGAAGAATGGGAATCCCAAAACACTAAACTGTGTTTATGTGAAACCTATACTTAGACGAGGAGGCAGTGGTCAGAACAGAGAAAGGAAAACACTACATTCAAAATCAGAAAAGGTGTATGCCAGAGAGATACATCCTTTCCCCTTCCTTTTTGGATCTATATGCAGAACAATTCATCCAGGAGGCTAGGCTTTATGAAGACTTATGAAGCTTCAGGATTGGAGGAAGACTCATCAGCAACCTATGTTATGCAAATGACCAGCCTTACTCACTGAAACTGAAGAGGACCTGAGGCATTTGCTGTAGAAGGTCAAGGCCTACAGCCTTCAATATGGATTGAAGCTCAACATCAATAAAACAATATTCACTGGAATAATTGGCAGCATCGTGATAGATGGAGAAGAGATTGAGAGTATTAACAGCTTAAGTTTGCTTGGCTCTACAATCAAAACTCTTGGTACAAGCAGCCAGGAACTCAAAAGAGAAATTGCATTGGGAAAATCTTCTGTCAGGGACCTCTCCAGAGAGCTGAAGAGCAATGATGCCAGTCTAGAGACTAAGGTGTGCCAGACCCAGGCCAGGGTCATCACAATTATGTGCTGTGCATCAGAGAATTGGACAATGACTAAGAACAAGAAAAGAAGAATTGATGCCTTTGAGTTGTGGTGCTGGAGAATAGTATTAAATAAACCATGGACTGCAAGGAGAACAAACATGTTAGTCCTAGAGAAGGCAAAACCAGGCTATTCCTTGGAGGCAAGGATTCTGAAGCTTTCTCTGACATACTTTGGGCATGTTGCAAGGAGAGACCAGTCCTTGGAGAGGGATGTAATACTTGGAAGGGTGGAGGGACAGTGCAAAAGATAAAAGACCCTGGATAAAATGGATTAACTCAGTGACGAGGCTAATGTGACCAAGTATATCAGAGACAATGAGGTTGGCTCAAGATAGAACAGGGTTCAAAGCTGTTGTATAGGGTGGCTATGAGTCACAAGTGATTTGATGGCACATAATAACAATACAACAACAACATCAAGAGACCATGAAAGCTCTGGTGGCACAGTCCACAGGAGCTGGCACTGCTCACTCAACATAAGCGCCATTGAGGTTTGAATTTACCAGTGGATCTGTATGATGGGCAATCTCTCCTTGTGCAGTTTCCAGACTCTGAAAATTGGCTGGAGGGTCAGCTATGAGTCAGTTCTGACTCAATGGCAGTGAGTTTCAGGGAGTTTTAGTGGGTTAGTGGCAGGAAATTGTGTTGCCAAAGGAACACAGTTTGAATTCACTAGCTCCTACATGGAAGAAAGATGGTGCTTTCCTCCCGTGTGATTAACAGCCTTTGAAAACCCAATATTGAGTCAGCGATGGTTCCATTCTAACTCAATAGTACACAATAACAACTACATGGAAAGAGTGGAAAGTTCAATGAGTAGTTATAATAGGTCAAGGATCAACTGTGGAACAGACCATAGATTGCTCAACTGCAAGTTCAAGTTGAAGCAGAAGAAAATGAAAATAAATACATGAGTCAAAGTATCACCTTGAGTATATTCCATCCTAAGTTAGAAACCACTTCAAGATTATATTTAAGGGAGTGATGGGAAAGTCTGCAGTTAGGGACCTCTCTAAAGTACTCAAGAGCAAAGGTGTCTCTCTGGAGACTAAGGTGCACCTGATAAAGGCATGGTTTTTGCAATCACTTGTTATGCATCAGAGAGTTGGACAATGACTAGGGAGGATAGAAGGAGAATTGACGCTTTTGAGCTGTGGTGCTGGAGAAGAGTATTGAATGTACCATGGACTGCCAAGAAAACGAACGGATTCATCGTAGAGAGGGTTAAACCAGGCTGCTCCTTGGAGGCAAGGATTCTGGGGCTTCGCCTGACATACTTTGGACATGTTGTAAGGAGAGACAGGTCTTTAGAGAGGGACGTTATCATGCTGGGTATAGAGGGATGGCACAGGAGGGGAAGACCCTCTATGAGGTGGATTGATTCATTGGCTGGGGTAATCGGGATGGGTGTGTCAGAGGCAATGAGATTGGCACAGGAAAGAGCAGGGTTTAGGGTTGTTGTACATAGGGTCGCTATGAGTCGCAAACGACTCGATGGCACATAACAACAACAACAACAATCATTAATTACCTAAGAACTGAAGAGTTGTAGGATGATACAAGGACGTTACACAGGAAGAAAGTCAGGGGTCATTAAAAACGTAGGGAGAAAAAAAACCCTAACAGATTACCAGAAGAGATTCTGTAACTTTCTGTAGAGGGTAGAGAGGATAAAGAAAATAAAGAAATAATTAAATAAATAATGGAAAGAATATTTCAAGAGGCAATTTGCAAAAAAGGAAAGAAAAAAAAGGAAAGCAAAGTATTATAATGAAATGTACAAAAATATGATGATAGAAAAACCAAAAAGGGTTTGTCTTTTCTTAAGCTGAGAGAAAGAAATAGAAAACTTAAGCCTTGAGTTGCAATATTAATGTTGTTAATGGTCAAAATTTTGAATGAAGCAGGAATTATCCAAAGAATACAGAATAAATATAGAGACATTATGTTAAAATAAATCAATTGCTACTGAAGTATTTCAGAAGTAGTACATAATCAACAACCAATAAAATAAAGTAGTTCATGCTGCACTGAAAGCATTGTCATAAAAAAAGCTTAATAACTTACAGAATACTAATTAAAGTGTTAGGTGTTTTTTTTTTTAATATGGAGATGTCAAGAAATATTGAAGACGACTTCCTGGCCAAGAATATCCATAATCATGTCATTTTTTTTAAAGACAGTATAACAGAATTTAAACATTATCAGATTATTTATATTATACAAATGCTGAAAATGATTCAAAATTGATCTGCATAACAAATCAACACAACATTGACAGAAATATAAGTCAGATTCAGAAGAGGGTATGGAATAAAGGATATCACTGCTGATGTAAGAAGGATCTTGGCTCAAAGCAGAAAAAAACACAAAGATGTTTACTTCTGTTTTCATTACTCTGCAAAGATATTTAACTGGATCACAATAAATTATGCAAGACATTGAGAAGAATGGGAATTCTGGAACACTTGATTGTGCTCATGGGGAAATGTATATGAACCATGAAGCAGTTATTCTAACAGAATAAAGGGATTTGCATGGTTTAAAAATCAGGAAAGTAGTTTTTAGGTTGTATCAAAAAAAACAGGAAACTGGAATATATGAGGAAGAATACTACCTCAAG
Organism: Elephantulus edwardii; assembly: GCF_000299155.1. Classification (NCBI taxonomy): domain Eukaryota; kingdom Metazoa; phylum Chordata; class Mammalia; order Macroscelidea; family Macroscelididae; genus Elephantulus; species Elephantulus edwardii. Next base: position 9,156,873 of record NW_006399770.1, read on the forward strand.
GTATGCATCTCAGACAACCTGCGATATGCAAATCACACAATTTTGTTTGCAGAAAATGAAACTCTTGAAGAACCTATTGATGATGCTTAAAGATGATATGGAACTTTAGTGGCCTGGTGTGTAAGGAGCTGCACTGTCAATACAAATAAATGCAGTTTCAATTTACCAGCTGCCCCATAAGAGAAAGATAGGTAGTTTCTTCCCACACAATTTACAGCCTCTGAAAATCTGCTGGAGGGTCAGCAATGAGTCAGTTCCAACTTGACAGCAAATAACCAAAAACAACTATTTAGATTGGTATGGATTACACCTTAATATCAAGTAAAGAAAAATTTTTACATCTAACCTATAGGCAACATCATGATAAATAGATAAAAGGACACATATTGTATAAAGCCATTATTGTAGAACGAGTATGAGGATCCAAGGTGTGGGGAGAGTGGAAGCAGAAGGATGAAGATGTGCTGGGGAGGGGAGGA
>NW_006399770.1:9160951-9167493 GCF_000299155.1 Elephantulus edwardii
TGTTGACATATTGTTCCAAACATTTTTGGATAATTTTCAGCAGAAGCTTGCTTGCATGTGATATTAATGATATTGTCCAATAATTTCCACACTCTGTTGGGTCACCTTTCTTTGGAATGGGAACAAACATCTATCTTTTCCAGTTAGTTGGCCAGCTGGCTGTCATCCAGACTTCTTGGCACAACTTAGTGAGCACATCCAGGGCAGTGTCGGTTTGTATGTATGCCATTTAATTTTTAATAATTCTTGTTTTTCTACATCCATATTTTGTAAATTCCACATTCCAACTATTAAAGGTGTTTATACCTGTTTCTCCTCATTTTAGTTGGCTTTGAACCTGTGTTTTACCTACAATACTGTAACTGTTCATGTTCCTCTACTGTTCCGAGTTTTCAAGGCCTGCTGTTTCAGAAGTGGATGGCTAGTCCTGCACCTTACTCAGTTTTAATCTAGGAGTTCTGCCAAAACCTGTACCATGAATGACACATCTGACATTTGACACAGCTGGGGCATATGTTTCAGCATCAACCTGTAAGTTATTCAATGTTCCCATTCCCCAAAATGGTGATCCAACAGAATGTAGAAATTATTGAACAATATCATTAGTATGATAGGCAAACAAATTATTGGTGTAGATCATCTAAAAGTGTTTAGAAAAGTTCATCTAGAACTGCCTAATTTTCAAGCTGTGTTTGGTAGAGGAATTGCACCAGAAATATCATTGCTGATGTCAGATGGATCCTGGATCAAAGCAAAGAATACTGGAAGAATGCCTACTTGGGTTTTATTGATTATGCAAAGGTATTTCACTGTGGATAATAACAAAGTATGGCTAACATTGAAAAGAAGGGGAATCCCAAAGCACTTAATTGTGCTCATGCTAAACCTATGCCTACATCAATAGGCTGTTGTCCAAACAGAGAAAAAGACCACCGCATGGTTAAAAACTAAGAAAAGTTTGATTCAGGGTTGTATCATCTTCCCAAGTTTATTCAACCTGTATGCTGAACAAATCATTTCAGTAGTTGATTGAGTAGTTGGATTCTATGAGGAAGATTATGGTCAAGATTATGGTCAAGATTGGAGGAAGACTCATCAACAACTTGCATTATGCAGATGACACAAGCTTGACTGCTGAAAGGGAGGAAGGTTTGAAGCACTTGCTGCAGATCAAATTCTATAGCCTTTAATACGGATTATATCTCAATGTCAAGAAAACAAAATTTTCACAATTGGATCTATAGGCAACATCATGATAGATGGAAAAAGATTGAAATTGTCAATGACTACATCTTACTTGGATCTACAATCAATATCACTGATACCAGCACGCAAGAGATTAGCATATGTTTTGCACTGTGAAAGTCAGCACTCGAGGACCTCTCCAAATTACGGAGGAGCAATGATGTCAGTATAAAGACTAAGGAGAGCTTGTTTCAGGCCATAGTCTTTTCAATCACTTACTACGTATCTGAGAGCAGAATAAAAAATGAGGATGATGGAAGAACTTAATCCTTTGAGCTGTGGTGTTGGAGAAAAATATTGAATATCCATCCTATGAAATAGCAGAGGAACCAAGAGATATGTCTTGAAAAAGGTGGAGCCAGCGTGTTAGATAGATAGCGGCAGAGATACATGACAAAGCTTCATCTCACATGTTTGGTCCTAGGAGAGGCTCTTTGCTTGAGAATGGCATCATGCTTGGAAAGGTGAAGGGCTAGCAAAAGAGAGGAAAACCCTCAATGAGATAGATTGATACCGTGACTACAGCAAAGGACTGAAGCATGTCAGAAAGGATGAAGATGGCACAGAATAGGACAGGGTTCAGATCTTTTGTTCACAGGGTCCCTGTGCATCCTGCTTGGCTCCAGAACACCTAACAACATAACAATAACAAACTCTGGGAGTTCTGGTGGCTTAATGGTCAGATATGGGCCATTTTCTACTCACCCATACACAACAATAACAATAACAAACCTTTTAACTTTTATTGTAATTAATTATAGCCACTATATCAGCCCATTTTGTTGAATGTCTTCCTTTCTTCTGATGACTCTCCACCTTTCCAAGCATAATAACCTTTTCCAAGGAATTGCCTCTCCTAACAATCTGACCTGCTTAAATTACGTGAGATGAAGCTATACCATCCTCGGCTCTAAGGAGCACTCCGGCTGCATTTTCTCGAAGACGTATCTGTTTGTTCTTTTGGTAGTCTACTGACACTTAGTACTCTTCTCCAGTACCGTAACTCAAAAACATTAACGTTTCTTCTGTCATCCTTAGTCATTGTCCAGATCTCAGATGCACAGCATGTGACTGAAAAGACTTTGGCTTTAATCAAGCACACCTTAATATATAAGCTGACATCATTGCTCTTCAGTACTTTGGGCAGGTTCCTGACAATTACTTTCCTAATGCAATACATCTTTTGATTTCTTGACTTTTTGTACCAAAGAAATTGATTGTGGATCAAAGCAAGATGAAAATCATTGAAAACTCCAAACTTTTTCCATCTAACATGATGTTGCCTATTGGCCCAGTGGTAAGGATCTGGGTTTCTTGATGTTGAGACGTAATCCATATTGAAGGTGGTAGTCTTTGATCTTCTACAGTAAGCATTTCAAATCCCCCTTACTTTTCATCAAGCAAGGTTGTATCATCTGTATAATAAAGCTGTTGATGAATCTTCCTTCAATTCTGATACCATATTCTTCTTTGTTTATTGTTGTTATGTGGCATTGAGTTGACTGCAACTCATAGGAACAATATGTTCAGTAGCTCTGAAGCCTACCCCAGGCTGAGCCAACCTCACTGTCACCAACACACTACCCTCATTACCCCACTGTGTCAATCCATTTCATTCATTTCATTCACTCTTCTTTTATGTCCCTCCTTCCTTCCAAGAATGACGTCCTTCTCCAAGGATTGGTCCATCCTGACAACATGTGCAAAGTATGTGAGATAGAGCATCAAAATCCTTGCCTCCAAGTTACAACTTGGTTTCACTTTCTCCAGGATAGATCTGTTTGTTCTCTTGGCAGTCCGTGTTATGTTCAATACTTTTCTCCTGTACCACAGTTTAAAGGCATTAATTTTTTATAATGCAAGTTATTATTTATGAGTTTTCCTAACTGTTATGGCACATTCTTCTTCACAATGTCCAGCTTCCCCAGTGATCTGTTCTGCATATAGATTGAAAAGGTATGGGCGAGGAAAGGGCATCCCTATTCACTCCTTTCTTGATTTTGAACCATGCTGTGCTTCCTTGCTCTGTTCTGATGACTGCTTTTTGGTCTAAGTATAGGTTTCACATAAGCACAATCAAGTGTACTGGGATTTCCATTCTTAATGTATGGAGGCAGGGCCATACAAATAAAGCATATAGAACCTGAATAAGCAGAATATAACTCTGTTAGGCTTAAAATAAGCTTTCAAGAGACAAGAAAAGAGGAAGTCTCCACAATCAAGAAAGGGGGAAAAAGGACTGAAAAGCAACCTTTGGACTCCGGTTTTCTACACTGTAAACCACCAAGCCCCAGGAAAATGAGAGCTGATGATGGCAAAAGATAGTGAGAAACAGTGACAGAAAAAAAGGGACAGCATATGCAGCAATTGGCAGACAGCAGGTGATGATATTGTGGACTTCTCTTTTCTAGGAGTGAGAAAGCTGTCAAAAGACCTGCACACTGAGCAAGGTGCCTCTGGGCACTTACTGACAGAGCTGAAGGGCTTTCTAACACTTGTCAGAACAAAAGAGAGTCTGGCTCAGTCCAAGAGCCCAAAAAGTACTAAAAAGAAAGGGGAGAGGGAAAGATAAACAAATTGTGTTGACTATATAAATTGTATAATAAGTAAATTGTGAAAAGACTTTTCATCTTTTCTTAATTTTAGCCTGTTGAAACAAGACAGAACAAATCCATTACCATTGAGTTCTGACTCTCCAAGGTGGAGCAGAAATGTTCCAGAGAATTTCCGAGCTTGAAAATCCTTAGAGAATAAGACTTTATCATTTCGTTGCCACAGAGTAGCTGGGAGGTTGAACAGAAGACTTTTGCTTAGAAGTTTAGCACGTCAGCACCACCAACTTCTCTAATAAAGTTCCTAATCATGTGCATTGTCTGTGAGTTCTGTGTAACCACTGCAGCCCTGAAGATTGAACCCAGTAGAAAATTAAGAGTGCCCTAGGAGGGGCAGTTGGTGTAAGAAATGGTACAAAGTTTGGAGAGAGTTGTGAAGCCTGACTATCCCCCCACTGGCCACTCTGGGATGGATGTTGCTGAAGATGGTAATTTTCTCGCTTCATGAAACTATAGGAAGTCAGACACTTGGACTGACTGTGTCACACAATCCAAGGATCTAAATTTACAATATGAACAAATCAGGCACAAAACCCAGTCACTGATCATTTTTATTTCAGGAGTTGAGGGGCTTTAATGGACAATCGTTAAAAAATATGAAAATTCAAAAAGCAACATAAATTTAAATTATTTAACATGAAAAAAGTAGTCAATCTAGTTATTTCTCTAAATTTTGCATGAACAAAATATTACAGAAGGTTTCCTTTTGGATGATCAGTGTATAGATCAGAAACTCTCCGAAGAGGCTATATTAATAAAAGTTAACTCACTCCTTTTTAATGCTCTAGGCAATATAAAAAAGTAAGAAATTACAATAGTGATAAGTTGCATCTTTGCTGTATATACACAGTAGAGAATTAGTTCAGGAAAAGAATCTCAAAAGGATAAAAAGTAGACAAGTGTGAAATTCACAAATACTTTTCTTGAGTTGGGTAAGAATGTTATTCAGGCCAGTACCAGGGATGCATAAATTCTTTCTATCCTATTTACAATTGAGTCTTGATTAGTTAGAGCTCATTTTCCAGTTTGTGAATTATCTAGGTCTTTGATTCTTCTCTTCCCTCTGGCTGATTACCTTTGCTCATTGCTTTGCTCATTAGCACCTCCCCTAGAAGGGGAAGGAAAGCCAGGTGAAAAGGGGAAAGAAGAAAGTCAATAATAAAGTAGTATTTTTAAATACTCTGATGTGCTTGATTTAAAAAAAATAAAAATTTTGCAAATTTGAGTCAATATTCTTCACTCTTAATCAGTTCTAAATTCTATTACTTACAGGTTAAAAAAATATCACTGAGGAATGAATTAACATCTCCTAGACCTCAGATCCTTATTATGAAAGGAGATGATAGCCACACCTTTATGAGAAGGTTGATGGGAAATCAACACAGGGGAGAACCAAAATTGCATACTGAAAAATTACTATTTTTTTAATTTGTACTGAGTTCATAAAAGTCCTTTGCCAATATTTTTGGGTTTTCTGTTTAATTTTTCATTTTCCTCCTTAAGAATTAGACTTGATTTTTGACAAGCTTTTTATTTGGCTTTGTTTTTTGCCATTGAGTAGGAACCAGAGCTCCCTAAAGACTTGACAGAAAGACTTCCTAGCTATATATTTTTTCCTTCCCCCACTTTCTTGCCTTCCTCTCTCCTTTCCTCATTCATCTCTTTCCTCTTCTTTTTTTCCTTCCTTTTTTATTTGCTCCCTTTCTTTCTTCATTCCTCTCTCTGTTCTTCCTACCTCTCCCTTTCTCTTCTGGTTCACTTAGTGGATGGCTTTACTTTTATATCTAACATGGTTATGAAAAGCACTCTGGTAAAAAGGTAGAAGGTACTTTTAAAATATGGTGATTTCATGAATGATTAATTTTATTTATATGTTCCTTCTTATTTGCTTTAAGATGCATATTAAGCAATTGAGAAGACTATGGCTAGGATGGGACACACCATAGTGTTTAAACAGACATCATTGCTCTTTAAGAACTCTAGAGAAGTCTTTGACAGCAAATTTTCCCAATGTGACTCATCTTTAATTTATTGTCTGTTGGTGATGACTTCAGATATAAGTAAAATGAAAATTTTCATAACTTCAATCTCTTCTCCATCTATTATGATGTTGCCTATTGGTTCAGTGATAAAGAATTTTGCTTTCTTCAGGTTGAAATATAATCCGTATTGAAGACTATAATCCTTGATCTTCTTCAGTAAGTTATTCTCACTTTTAACAAGGACTATTGTGTCATCTGCACAATGCAGTTTGTTGAGTCTTCCTCTCCTCTTGATGCCACATTCTTTTCCATAAAGTCAAGATTTTCATATGATTTGCTCAGTATATATATTCAGTAGATATGAAAAAACCCTAGAACCCTGATGCACACCTTTCTTAACTATAAATCAATCATGTAAAGTTCCCCGGCACATTAATCATGTATAGTGTGCCTGATCCAGGCCATGGTCTTTATAATTACATGCTGTGCTATGCTATGCTATATAACCTGCGTTTGTGTCTCTTATAAAATGTATTTGCAATGAATAAGTCATTGATTTTACAAAATTGAATCATTCTATCTCCAGCCTCATTCCTGCCACCAAGCCCATGTTTTCCGACCACCGATTCTTCTTCACTATTCCCAACTTTTGCATTCCAGTCACCCATTATTATCAATGCATCTTGATTGCATGTTCGATCTA
>NW_006399770.1:9170308-9171265 GCF_000299155.1 Elephantulus edwardii
ACTCGATGGCACATAACAACAACAACATGCTATGCTGGACAATGACTAGGGATGATAGAAAGAGAGTTGATGCCTTTGAGTGGTGGTGCTGGAGAGGAGTATGAAATATACCATGGACTGCTAGAACAAACAGATTTGCCATGAAGAGGGTAGAAACAGCCTGTTTCTTGGAGACAAGGATTCTGAAGCTAGGTCTGACATACTTTGGGCATATTGCAAGAAGGGACCAGTTCTTGAAGAGGGATATAATTGGGAAGGTGGAGGGACAGAAGAAGAAACGAAGGCCCTCTATGAAATGGAATGACTCAGTGTCTAAGGTGATATGGGTAGGTGTGTCAGAAACAATAGGGTTGGCCCAGGATATAGCAGGGTTCAGAGGTCTTGTACATAGGGTCACTATGAGTCACAGGTGACTTGACAGCACATAACAACAACGTTCCCTGACTCTGGCCCACAGCTTGTTGGACTAGGTAGAGATTTCACATAAGCTAACTAAGTGTTCTAGGATTCCCATTTTTCTCAATGTTAGCTATAATTTATTGTGATCAACATATTAAATGCTTTTGCATAGTTGATAAAACACAGAAAGATGTGTTTCTGGTATTCTCTGTTTTCTGCCAAGTTCCATCTGATATCAGCAACAGTATACCTGGTGCTACAGCCTTGTCTAAATCCAGCTTGAATTATGTAATTTCTCTTTTGATGAACTGTTCCAGTCATTTTAAACAATATTCAGCATGATTTTGCTTGTAAGTGATATTAATGATATTGTTTGGTGATTTCCACATTCACTTGGGTCACCTTTTGGGGAATGGGAATAAATATGGATCTTTCCCCATCACTTGGCCAGGTAGGTATGAATCTAAAAGTTAGACAATGACTACTAAAGATGACAGAAGAAGAACTAATGTCTTTGAGTTGTAATTTTGGGGAAAAGTACTGAATATCTTATGAATT
>NW_006399770.1:9172510-9175726 GCF_000299155.1 Elephantulus edwardii
TAGATGTGTTGGAGTCAGTGAGACTAGCTCAGGACAGGGCAGATTTCAGAGCTATTGTACATAAGGTCACTATGAGTCGCAGGCAACTCAACAGCACTTAATAACAACAACAACTTGGGTTTTATAAAGAGAGGCATATCCCACAGAAGAAATTTTTCAGTATCTTAAAGGGCTCGTAGTATATGGTTGTAGTAAATTACATATAAGAAATTTTAAGGGTAAAGCAGTTAAGTGCTCACTGCTAAGCAAAAAATCAGTAATAGGAGTTGGAACCTAACAACTGCCCTGTGACAGAAAGTGCGGTAGTCTGCTTTCACAATGGTTACAGTCTCAGACATTCTATGAAGATAGTCTATTCAGTCTTTTAGGAACAGGATAAATAGAAATCCATTTTATGGCAATGAGATTTGTTCTTGTTGGTTTTTTGTATTAATATACATCTTATTTGTAGTATTATTTTCTATGCCTGGTGATTAAACTATTAGTCAAATGTCTCCTGAGTCAGTCTCATTTTAGATGGTTTACTTAAAACCTGTTAATTACATGTCCTCATTGGAGGTGAGATATATATCTTTAAATTCTGCTTACATAGAATCAATTATCAAGCAATTAATAGTTTTTTTTTAAAAAAAAAAAACCCACACAGTCCACATCCAAACTTACTTAATCAAATATGGTAAACTAATCCTTGAAACAACATGCAGTTTTGTTTTTAAAATTATCTCAAAGGATAAAGAATGGTTTTCAGTAAATTTCTTAGAAGATCTAAAGGGAAAATATAAAATCAGTTCTCTGTGAAATATAATACTCTGAAGATTATGCCCTTTAGGGCATAATATAAAAGGACAAAATACCTTGTGGGATAAAAGGAAAGTTTATTGACAAAAACGATAAAATAGAATAAATAGTGTGCAAACACACTTAATTCTTCTATTAGGAGCTCTGGTGCCATAGGCAGGGGGGCGCTGTGCTGCTAATTCTTAAGGCCACGCCTTTCTGACGATTGAAATCCACCAGTGGCACCCAAGAAAGATGGGCAATCCCCTCCTGTCCCGCACTGGACACTTAGCGGAAGGTCAGTTATGAACCGGTTCTGACTTGAAGGAAAAGAATTTTTATATTATATAATATAAATATAACAATAATTATTATTATATTATTATTATCATTATCATTACATTGTTGCTGTTGTTGTTGTTGTTGTGTGTCTTTGAGTCAGAACCAACCAACCCACAACTGACCCTCTGGCAGGTTTTCAGAGGCAGTTAATCACGTGGAAGGGGACTGTCCGGCCTTCTGCAGTGGAGCAGCTGGTGGACTCCAACTGTATGTCTTTGTGATTGCAGCTCAGCTCCTTGCCACATAAACACACATACACACACACACACACACACACACACACACACACACACACACGTTATTAGGAAAGCTTTAGTAGCATAACCCACCAATTCCACTGCTTTCCCAGAGAACATGCTCACCCGTTCAAATCCACCAGCTCTGCAGGATGGGAGCAGTCTCCTCCCATCATGACTGGCAGGCTTGGAAAGCTAATGCAGGGTTACAATTAGGTGGGACCTACTCTACGGCAGTGAACTGAAGATTTTAGATTAATATGAGTATAATTTCAGTTGGTAGATTAAATCAGTCACTATCAATACATATAATAGGCTGCTGACAAAATTTAGGGTTGTTTGTCTTGGGTGTTTTTCTCCAGAAAGGAGAAATATCCTATGTCTAGAAAACATTTGGCAACACAGAGCCAGAAAAATTCTGGCTGTATGCTTTCATATGTACTTTGATATATTTTGTCTGTCTTTGTTCTTTGAATTTAAATGTTATTATTAGTCCAATTGTCATTAATTTGCTTATATGCTGATATCACAAATATAACTACCATTATTTGTTTTCTTTTTATGGGATAGTGCAATCTCAAACAGTATTAAAGCAGGGATAAAACATAAGGCAAAGAGTGAGAAGGCCTTTGAAGATATATAATGCATAATCAATTCAAATTCAGAAAAAACAGTAAAAGGCATTTTTAAGGATTGAGTCTTTAATTTTTTAAATTGGTAATTATATCTTAAGTAATGTTTGGTTGGGTTTGTGTTTGTGTTTTTTTTTTAATATAGACTGTTAAAACTGTTTTGAAAATAATTTGGGCAATATAATGCAAGAGCCATATGAACCAGCCTATAACTAATTGTTAACTCACAAAATCTCATCTCATAAAATTATGTACAGAAAAATTGCTATAGAGCAGGAATAAATGCTTAAATGTATTCTAAACAATATAATATTTAATATGGAATACTTAGAAACAAATAAAACATAAGCAAAAGAACATAATGCTTAGATAAGTCCATGAAATAATTTAATATTTGAAATGATATATTTTATCATTACATATCATTCCAAAATATACTTGTCATAACATCTCAACAAAAATGATTTATATTATGATTATATCCTGATTATAATTTTAACTATAAAAATTAAACTCAGCAGTAGTTTTTGGAACATTTTCCACGTCCTAGACAATATAGTAAGTGTATTGGTGGCACAGCGCATAAAATGAGGCTGCTAACTGAAAGGCAGGCCGTTTGAATTCACCAGCTGCTCCTCAGGAGAAATAGGGGCTGTCTTCTCCCATAAAGATTGACAGCCTCGGAACCCCCACGGAGGGCCTTTATGAGTCAGAAATGACTTTACTGCAGTGAGTGGAGAGTAGGTAACGTCAAACACAATGTCTGGGGTGCCTAATGCTGCTAGAACAGATACAACACAGGTAGATGGCTTTAAAAAACACATTTGTTCTCTTACACTTTGGGAGGCTATATATCAAAATTCTGGGTGCCAGTAACAAAGGAACTCTTTTTCTCCCTCTGTTGATTTTGGAGGAACATATGCTTAAAACTCTTTGGCTCAACTGATCTTGAGTGGAGCATTATATAACTTCCACATTACATCATTATATACATATACTTTGCAGGGCACAATTAAATCCATTACACACATTATATATATTGTTGTTGTTGTTATGTGCCATCGAGTCTTTTCCGACTAATAGCGACGCTATGCACAACAGCCCTAAACCCTGCTCTATTCTGTGCCAACCCCACCGCCTCTGACACACCCATCCCGATTACCCCAGTCACCGAATCAATCCATCTCATAGAGGGTCTTCCCCTCCTGCGTTGTCCCTCAACCCTCCCA